>NC_092350.1:12500-242500 GCF_963676685.1 Mytilus edulis | reverse complement strand
CCCATCTCTTTTTATATCTGTCTGAAAATGATGAAACTCTAATGCAGTGGTTTTAGTTGGATACCGTGGTTGTCTCGATTATTAAGTCTAAAAAAAGATATCATCGAAAAAAAATCAACAAGGTCAGAAATTGTCATTGATCAGCCTCAAACAAATTGTACAAGTTGTATAACCGATTTCTCGAGACGTACAGGGCAAACACATATACCATTGCTAGTTTTTTGTATGTAAGGATGATTTTGTTTACTTGTTACTCATATAGTTTACCGCTATTTGGACAAATACTACCGCAGTTAGGTATGTTTTACATGCAGTCCAAACTCATACAACAGGTAAAAGTTAATCTATGTAACTTTTTTAACGAGGGTAACATTTTCATCGTGGAGCTACGGAGTATGTTGATAAGAGCTGACGCCGGTCTGTTCACGAACAAGTTTGAATAAAAATATTATCGGGATTTACAAAATAGGACAATAGAAGTTTTAAATGACATTGACTTGTTATACAGCTTTTTTTACAAGGAAGAAGTTTTCATCAAAGGTCCGCGCAGAAGATTAAAGCGACCAGGCTAGAACAAAAACACCCTCGGTAAATATTGTTTACGTGATATATTTTTTCATCGGGGCGCCACGAAGCATGTTGTAGCAGGCTACAACGATTTTCTCCGCGTCCAGGACTGAAAAAATATAACGTCGAGAAAGATACTTTACAAAGCATAATTTGTCATAGATAAGCTGTGGATAAGGTTTAATTTTGCTACCACGAGTCTTCCGTCAACCAACAAATGCAGAACAAATGTATCATCGTGAAAAATGATTTAAACAGGGAGAATTTTTCATCGAGGAACCTCAGAGTATGTTTTAGGTGTCTACCGTGGGTTCCTCGACGTTCAAAACAGAACAAACATAACCCTATCCATATCCGTTTCTTTACGAGGTTGATTGTTTTGAACGTGACTCTTTAAAGTTTAGCGATATTTAGACACATTGTTATAAACGTAGTCCAACCTCGTAACAAAGCAAAATTTGATCTTAACAAAATATACAATCACGGAATTTGTTAACAAGGGTGATATTGTCATCGAAGAGCCTCGCAGAAGGTTGTAGTTGGCTATTGCGGGTCTGTAGACGACTAAGACAAAGATATATGGTAGGGGAAAAATAATAAGGGTTCATTGAGTGGACACGGAAAATGATTTAGCAGGTTTTCTGGGTTTTTTCCATGAACAATTCAAACCAAAAAACGTATCATCGGGAACAATTACGAATCAAAATTTTTATGAACGAGCCGTGGAAAAATTATGCAGCAGGTTATTGCGGGTCTCTAGACGTACTGGCAGAAAAAAATATAACATCAGGGAATTTGTTTTTACATAGTAAAGTATTCATCGAGATGAGACGAAGAAGGTTCTAGCAGACTATTTCGGGTCTCTCGATGACAAATATACCCGCACTTAGGTATGTCTTAATTCAATCTCATACAAAAGCGGAACGTCAATCTATATGTCTTTGAGATGCGTACTGGTAAAAAAAAAAGATACCGTAGGGAAGATCATTTGACGAGAGAGTCTTTTTTTATCGAGGAAAAGAAAGAAATAAAGTTTATTTAAAAAGCCCAATTGCTGAGATCTTGTTACAATTTGGAAATCAAATTTGCAAATAAACTGCAATAGTATATGAAATAACTGAAAAGCTGGTAACTTTTAAAAAGAAAATGGCAGAGGGGCCGTCTGTTACATAGGCGGATCCAGGGTCGGGGGAGGTTCCGACGGTTGGAACCCCCCTTTTTGTGGACGATCTATGCATTTGAATGGGGACATATAGTTGGAACCTCCCCTTTGTCCTTGGTTGGGACCCCACTTTTTTAAAATGACTGAATCCGCCCCTTTGTACAATTTTGCAATAAAAAGGTCCCGAAATGTGGAGTCATATTTAACTAATTGTTAGTCAATATTGAATCTTTCATCATCACTGTTTTTGTGGTTGTTGAATATATTCTATTCTCTCTAGTTGAACATTTCCTTTCAGTTCTGACTTGACATTTAATTAGCCGACGAAAAATATCTTATGTAATTTAACTTAAAAATCATGGAATAGAAAAATTGAACGTTACCCTTAAAATAAGACAAATAGAAATTTATGCAACATTAAATTGCCCAGATCTGAATGGTTTAGCTTTATTCGGGTTTTGAATGTACACAGCTATGAAAAATCTAGTTAGAGAAGGAAAGAGGAGCTACGAACATTCACGATGAGAAGGATTACCTGTTACGTTTGTTGACAATAAAGTAAATAAAAACACATTTGTATATATTTGAAGGAACCAAGACCAACCTTTCAAATACAGGAATGCACAAGCTGAAATGAATGTCGCTTCTTCTTTACTAATCATTGATATTATATATGTTGCTAATTCTTAATATAAAACTTAAGTACAACTATCATATAAACTTACCATTATCTAAGAAAATGAGGGCATGGTGATATAAACTAAACAAGAAATACACGTACACCTTACAATCATTCAATACACTAAAACTAATTGACCTTTTGCTTATATATAATTTCTTAAAAAAACAACAGATTTAACTCAGAAAACTAGACATTGAACAACGAACCATAAAAATGAGGCCAATGTCAGATAAAGATGTAAGGCAGACATTTACAAATCTTCCATACAGCAAATAAAGTTGACATATTGCATGTAGTTTAAGGACTCAACATTCAAAAACATGACTTTGACCACCGAACCATAAAAGTGAGGTCAAGGTCAAGTGACACCTTTCAGTTAGACATAAACATCTTATAATCATTTTGTTCTATTGTTTTTTATTTGTCTTTGTTCTTTTATTAATATTAGAACACAACCGCGAAATCCTGGGCATTTACAGCGTGTAAACTGTTGTAGGATGAATTTTTATAAGGTATCAAAAGCTCTCTCCCTTTTAACCAGAGTCCGTTATTTGTTTCCATAATTTTTGCGTTTCTGTCTAAATGCCACTGGTAGGATTTGAATCTTGAATAAATTACTAAGTCTTATTTCTATCCTACTTTCATTTTGGCCAAATCACTTCTTTCACTTACAACAATGAATGTTTTCATTTTTTTTTTTGACTTATTTCAACATATATGAAATTGATATGACCCCTTAAATAGAATATTTAAAAGAAGACAATAGACATAAGACTTTGGAAGCATGACCCAATATAACAATTATGAACCTTATTCCAAGACCACGAACAAAGGGAAGTAATTGTCGTCTGAACCTTCTGTATGCTTTGAACATACGTATATTATAAATAAAGTTTATTTGCTATTAACTTGAAATTCCAAGTTTCTTCTACACGGCGATCAAGGCTATGATTATATAGAGAGTCTCATTTTATGAAAGAAGTATATCATAGCATATATGTAGACAAACGCGAAAACAGTTGTCCTCTCTCCGAATACTTATTAAAATCATGTCCAAGTTTAAAACCGGAAGTCTTATCAATGACTAAAGTTGGTCCTAATATGGAAACAATATTCGGACGCCTTTTTTCGTTTTTCTCCCAAAATAACTCAATCTAAATGATTATAAGAATGGATGACAAATGCGATGATACATGTTACCTATAGGACACAGAGGCTTGTGGAAGGAAGAGAAACGACAAATCAAATGAGGTCTTCTGCTTTAATAATATAGATTACTTTTACTGTTTGGTCTGTTTTCTTTAATATCCATTTGATGTGGGTTGATTTATCCCGTCAATGTGTGTGTATTATTTTTCACTGGTGTGTTTTGTGTGTGCAGCTTTTTGTATTTCTTTGGTTTCTATGTCGTGTCTCTGTACTTTTAAAGATCCCGCCATTATTATATGTTGTCTTTATGTAATTGTTCTATTATACATTTGAAAATACTTAAAACCACAAAATTGTTTTACTCGCGTAGTGGTATTAACCATATGTGGGTTCTTGAAAATTCTACAGCACTTCTGGTTGATTTAAAATCTCGGTCTATTCCTGGAATTAGTTCTCACATAACTTTTTTTTTAACCCTGTATACCGCGATGTAAAATTATACTTTTTTGGAAAATACTTTGAACGAAAAATTATTTTATATATCTTCCTACGTGACGTTTATATTTTTTGAAGTCATACACGCGTAGCAATGCAAGTGGTTTTTAAATTTGATGCTTTCTGTGCTTTTTAGTTATATATTTGTTTGTTTTGAACAATGATGACTGATGTACCCATGTTGTGACTATTTTACCTATTTTGTCTGTGTTGTTCACACAATATTGTAAATATAATAAAAACTGGTGTGACTGTCATACAAGGGAGAGGTTTAGCGCTATAAAACCAGGTGCAATCCACCAATTTCTACATTTGAAAATGTCTGTACCAAAACGGGAATATGACTGTTCGTTTGATGTGTTTTATCATATGATTTTGGCATTTGATTAATTACTTTCCGTTTTGAGTTCAGTATTTTTTGTGATTTTACTTTTCGTACATCAAATATAGTAGAATTACTGCATACAGCATAAGAACAATCTACCAACTCACAAAAACTTAAATAAAACCATTGAACCATGAACATTCAGGTCAGGGTCAGATGACACCTGCCAGTTAGATATGTGCACCTTACAGTCCTTCCATACACTGCATATACTAAGCCTATTGCTTATAGTATCCGAGATATGAACGTAACTACCAAACCTTATCCTTGTTCACTGATTAATGAAATGGGATCGAGGTCATATGAAAACTGTCTGACAGGCATGAGAACCTTGCAAGACACGCACATACCGAACAAAGTTATCCTATTAATCATAGTAAAAATTGAAAATGAGCTTCAGGACAATGGATATGTGACAAATGTAATCCTCGTAATATGTGGCATCTTAATACAAGGTATGAAGAACCAAGGTTTTTCACTTTCTAAAATAAAAAGCTTTTAAGTATTAAGCTAACATCGCCGCAGCCACTGCTGCCACCGCCGCCGAATTATAATCTCTTTGTCAAGCTTTCTGTGACAAAAGTCGAAAGGTTGACAGCAAACTTGAGCTGTATTGTATATATTACCATTGTACAAACCCTTGTTAATGTCTATCATATTAAATCGGCTACATACATACATACAAACATGGTTGGCCTTACAGAGGTTATTAAATATCTCAATCGCAATAATTTAGAAAAATGCGGTAAAAGGTACAATTAATTTAACCAAATAATGTTGCCTAATAGCTTTTAAAAAGAATATTTTTAACGAAATGCTTCTGCAGCATTTGTTTTGCCTTACATAATTATTCTACCGCAATATTGCGGAGTATAAATATGTGTTAATTGTATGTATGTATAAATGTATATGTGTGTTTCTGTAAGTATGTTTGTTTATATATATGCGTGGTTTTTAGAGCACCAGCTACTACTTATCGTCTTTTGTTTGAATCTAAATTGGTAACAGCTTAATTTTGTTGTTAAGCTTATTTCTTGCATGTCTGTCGTGAGGCTTATAGTTCCTTTGTTTTGTTCTTTAAGATTGCAATATCTTACTTTTTGCTTATATTGCTTTTGATCTGGCATATGTAAGATTAACGTCTTTTTTGTTGCCACATACGATTTATGTGAAACAGTGTATCAATTTAGTAAACAAAGGAACGCATATAAATGCATGTACAAATAAAGTCGAGAAATATATATAAGGCGTAATAAAGTCATTTAAATTTTTTTAATCTATTATTGCAAATTAACAAACAAATCTTTATATGTTACGGGTAAAAGAATAAAAATGATATATGTTTTTCATATTCGAGACAAGTACCTGAGAAATTTGCATTCTAATGATTAATTTGACTAAAAAACACAACTATTATATTAACTTTTACAAGACACAAGTTTACAAAAAAATCAAAAAGGATTTAAGTGTCATATGAAGCAATATTTAGAAAACAAAATGGTTTGAGATTTAGATGCAGCAATATTTAAAATAATTTGCTTGTTGCAGTCCTCGCAACTTTGAATCAAATGAAAATGCAAACTACTCTCATTCTGTAACATCTTATACAAACATGTTCAAAAATCATACCATTGTTTAAATTTATTTCTGATTCAATAAACTTAGAGCAGACATATTATTCATGTTTCATCGTTTAAGACAAGTTTTCATTCTTTTTTAATAAAACAACTTTTTAGAATATTGAAGCAAATTTGTTTTTGACAATTGATACAAATATTCAAAACGTTCAAAGGATTTAGATGAAAACCAAAACTCTTTGCAAATTTTGTCTGCTATCGTATACTTACATCATTATGAACACAGATGTTTTATCACGTATTATATATCATATTTACTCTGATCAAGAAACACATAACAAAAATGATAAAAAAGGATTTAAGTGGAATGTTAAGCAATATTTAGAAAAAAATGGTTTCATTTTTAGATGTAGCAATATTCATAAAAATATGTTTATTGCAGTCCTCACAACTTTAAATCAAATGAAAATGCAAACTACTCTCATTCTGTAACATCTTATACAAACATGTTAAAAAAGCATACCATTGTTTAAATTCATTTTTGATTCAATAAACTTAGAGCTGAAGTATTATTAACGTTTCATCGTTCAGGACACGTTTTTATTCTATTCTAATAAAACAACATTTTAGAATATTGAAGCAAATTTGTTTCTGACAGTTGATACAAATATTCAAAATATTCAAGGATTTAGAAAAAAAAAAATCTTTGCAAATTTTTCTGATATTCAATACTCACATCATTATAAACACAGATGTTTTATCACGTATTATATATCATATTTACTTTTTTCAAGAAACAAAATAACAAAAAGGATGAGAAAGATTTCAATGGAATGTTAAGCAATATTATGAAAAAAATGGTTTGATTCTTACATGTAGCAATATTCATAAAAATATGTTTATTGCAGTCCTCGCAACTTTAAATCAAATGAAAATGCAAACTACTCTCATTCTGTAACATCTTATACAAACATGTTAAAAATGCATACGATTGTTTAAATTCATTTTTGATTCAATAAACATAAAGCAGAAGTATTATTTACGTATCCTCATTACAGATTAGGTTTCATTCTTTTCTAGGTAAACAGCATTTGAGAATAATAAAGAAAATTTGTTTCTGATAATTGATAAAAATATTAAAAACGGTAAAAAGATTTAGATAAAAAACAAAAATCTCTGCCATTTTGTCTGATAATCAAACCTCACATCATATTATATTTACTTTATTCAAGAAACAAGATAACAAAAGTAATAAAAAGGATTTGAGTAGAATGTTAAGCAGTATTTAGAAAAAAAATGGTTTGAGTTTTAGATGTTGTAATATTACTATCTTTATTTGCAAAACATACAAAAACCAATTTTGGTTGTGGCAAATACATTGACAAACAAACATAATGAAACATAATGAAAACTCGACAATATTATAAGAAATATGATAAAAACAATTCATAAAAATATGTTTATTGCAGTCCTCGCGACTTTAAATCAAATGAAAATGCAAACTACTCTCATTCTGTAACATCTTATACAAACATGTTAAAAATCATACCATTGTTTAAATTTATTTTTCATTCAATAAACTTAGAGCAGAAATATTATTAATGTTTCATCGTTAAAGACAAGTTTTCATTCTTTTCTATTAAAACAACATTTTAGAATATTGAAGCAAATTTGTTTCTGATAATTGATAAAAAAAAGTTAACATCCAAAGTATTTAGATTCAAAACAAAAATCTTTGCAAATTTTGACTGATATTGAAAAGTCACATCATTAAGAACACATTTTTTTTTATCATGTATTAACTAACTATAATATTGTCAGTGATGATAGTACTTACTACACATAGGTTTTCAATTACCGCAGTTAGGCATCAACTACCGCAGTTAGGCATCAACTACCGCAGTTAGCCATCAACTACCCCAGTAATACTACCAAATTAAAGTACAGATAATTTCAAATATGAGAAAAAAAGTTGCCTATTTTTTGCATTGAATCATCAAGATAAATGTCTGATTTCATACTGCCAATCAGGAAATCATATGCGTTTTTCACGAAAATTTCAGACAAACCTTAAGGTTAGGGTATCATATTTTATTTTGTTAAATTGATGAATTTTGCTTACTAAACGTCATGTTAAGTTTTACTTTGACTTGAAATAATGAAATTGTGGACGTTCACGACATTATTTTCATATTTAGAATTGTAGCAGTTTTTTCTTTGACTCACTTTTAAAATTCAAAAACTCCAGTATCGTATATGAGTCTATAATGTAAGCCCAGCAGTATATATTGTCTCCTAAGCAGTATATATTGCATCATTTTAATGTTCATTGTTTTTTGTTTCGTACCTCTGTTCGAATGCGGTCTATTATCTTCTTTTGTTACTCTTATAGTTTACCGCTATTTGGACAAATACTACCGCAGTTAGGTATGTTTTACATGCAGTCCAAACTCACACAAGAGGTAAAAGTTAATCTATGTAACTTTTTTTTTACGAGGGTTACATTTTCATCGTGGAGCTGCGGAGTATGTTGATGGGAGCTTACGCCGGTCTGTTCAGGAACAAGTTAGAATAAAATATTATCGGGATTTACAAAATAGGACAATAGAAGTTTTAAACGGCATTGACTTGTTATACAGCTCTTTTTACAAGGAAGAAGTTTTCATCAAAGGTCCGCGAAGAAGATTACAGCGGGACTCTGTAGTTCGTTCGACGACCAGGCTAGAACAAAAACACCCTCGGTAAATATTGTTTACGTGATATATGTTTTCATCGGGGCGCCACGAACCATGTTGTAGCAGGCTACCACGGTTCTCTCCGCGTCCAGGACTGAACAAATATAACGTCGAGAAAGATACTTTACAAAGCATAATTTGTCATAGATAAGCTGCGGATAAGGTTTAATTTTGCTACCACTAGTCTTCCGTCAACCAACAAATGCAGAACAAATGTATCATCGTGAAAAATGATTTAAACAAGGAGAATTTTTCATCGAGGAACCTTAGAGTATGTTTTAGGGTTCTACCGTGGGTCCCTCGACGTACAGAACAGAACAAACATAACCCTATCCATATCCGTTTCTTTACGAGGTTGATTGTTTTGAACGTGACTCTTTAAAGTTTAGCGATATTTAGACACATTGTTATAAACGTAGTCCAACCCCGTAACAAAGCAAAATTTGATCTTAACAAAATATACCATCTCGGAATTTGTTTACAAGGGAGATATTTTCATCGAAGAGCCTCGCAGAAGGTTTTAGTTGGCTATTGCGGGTCTGTAGACGACTAACACAAAGATATATGGTAGGGGAAAAATAATAAGGGTTCATTGAGTGGACACGGAAAATGATCTAGCAGGTTTTCTGGTTTTTTTCCATGAACAATTCAAACCAAAAAACGTATCATCGGGAAACAGTTTACGAATCAGAATTTTTATGGACGAGCCGTGGAAAAATTATGCAGCAGGTTATTGCGGGTCTCTAGACGTACTGGCAGAAAAAATATAACATCAGGGAATTTGTTTTTACATAGTAAAGTATTCATCGAGATGAGACGAAGAAGGTTCTAGCAGACTATTTCGGGTCTCTCGATGACAAATATACCCGCACTTAGGTATGTCTTAATTCAATCTCATACAAAAGCGGAATGTCAATCTATATGTCTTTTTTACGAGGGAAAATTTTTCATCAGAGCTGTAAGATGTTTTACTGGACTAACGCGGTTCTCTCGACGAACAGAGCAGCATAAATATACCATCAAGGAATTGTTTTGTACTCGGGGGGAATTCTTTCAACGTTCAGCCCCATAGAAGGTTTTTAGGGCATTTGCGATTACGGTTAGGCTCTTTCGACGACCAGGCAAGTACAACGTTCCAGTAGGACACTTTTTTCAACATGTAGATTTTGCTATCAATTAACGCAGAATATGATCCATTGGGCTTTCCTTGATCTCTTGACTCAAGAGCAGATTTTTATTCACAAGTGAGACTTATTCATTGAGCTTGACATATTTAAGCTGGCTACGTGTTTTCTCTCGACGTACACGGCTGAAAAGATTTACCATCGTGAATTTTTTCCACGAGGCAGACTGTTTCATCGAATAGCCGCTGATAATGTCATAGCAGGCGACCGTGGTCTCACGGCGTACTGGGAAGAAAAATAGATACCATAGGGAATATCGTTTGACGAGAGAGTCTTTTTTTTATCGAAGAAAAAAAACAAATAAAGTTTATTTAAAGAGCCCAATTGCTGAGATCTTGTTACAATAGTATATGTTATGGCTCACAAGAAAGACTAATAAGACTTCAAATTCTTTACTTGATAAACAAACCTCCGGAGAGGGTGAAAAACTGAAAAATACAAAATAAGCAATTTTTACTAACAATAAGCATTACAAAAATTTAGCATAACAGTACACAATAAAGTATCAATGCTAAAAACACAATATTTGGTTTTAAATCATCTTTTTTCTTTTTGTCAAATGAAATGTTCAATATTCAACTTGTGTAATACAATGATTGTCATAATAGGCCAAGTTCGGATGGATATCTAGAGTAGATTGGATTTCCATGGTCATATATAACACCTGTTATGATTGGATATATCTTTTCCGCCATTAACACTCGAGGAGCCCTGGTTGTGGCAGGGTTCCTAGAGATCGACTCAATATCCCGGATGTTATGACGTCAATCCAAACAAATTTGAATGTTCACATATTCAGAGTAGGGGCCTTGTACTTCCGGTAATCTAGAGACCTTACTCTGCAAAATTATTTACCGTTCATATGTAACTCTAGTCAGAACTCGAGTTCCATCCGAACTTGGTCATAGTCTAAGCAAATTCACAGTTCATAATAGATGTAATAAAATAATTCAGTTGCAGTAAAAAACAGTAACACACATGCTTGTGGTTTACAGTAGAAAATAGTCGCCTTTTTCACAAATCGAAGTGAGTAGTTTACAATAACAAAAACCGCAAATTAAATACTTCTCAAGAGAAAACATCTTAATCAAAGCAAAGGAAATACAAAACAGCACACTGGATTTAAGAATTAGGTAAACAAAAGGTATGATAAACAGTTCATGTAAAATGACAAAAAAAAAATGTTTGTCAACTATTTAGGACGACTTAAAATAATATACTTGTCAGAGAAGGTTTATACATATGTAAAGAAAAATATGCTACATTTTAACTTACGCTTTGGTGTCGTGAAGTTACAAATTTCATGAGAAATTGTACAAAATTTTGCGTGAACACATTTTCCAAACGTGCCGGATATAAAAATAAGTGTATATAACAAGAAAATAAAAAACAAAGACGTGAACTCCGTTTCATTTCCGGAAACACGACACTCCCCTTCTGATTTTTAAAAAATCACCACAAAAAAAAAATACAAATTTTATGCTTATCTAGCAATATACATGTACTGAACAAGAAGATGGTATAAAGTTGCAAAAATAACTGACTGTCATTTTGGATCAGTAAGAACGAGAGGAATGAGTTCAACAATTGGTCTTATGAATGAACTGGGTTTGTTGTCTCTAATAGTTCGAATTCCCACTTTTCGGATTTTCATGTCGGCACTGGGGAAAACTTTTGTTACTATTGCCATCGGCCACTGTGGTCTTGGTAACTCTTTGTCCCTCATGAGAACTATGTCTCCTATATTTAAGTCCTTTATCGGCAATTCCCACTTTTTCCTTACTTGAAGTGTATGTAAATATTCTTTATTCCATTTTGACCAGAATTCATCTGCGAGTCCTTGAACCATCTTCCACTGACTACGTAGCATGTCCTTAGTTCCAAATTGTAGCATAGTTTGTTCATCCTGTCCTTTCTTGTGTGTTAAGAGCATAGACGGAGATAATACTTCCGGGTTATCCGGGTCAGTAGAGACAGATACTAACGGCCTTGAATTCACAATAGCACTGACCTCTGCCATTAGAGTAACTAACATTTCATGTGTGAGTCTATTTTTCTCACGAATGAGCATGCAAGCTAAAATCCTTCTACTTAAACCTATCATCCTTTCCCATGATCCACCAACATGTGAAGCATGCGGAGGGTTGAATTTCCATATAGTTCCGTATTGTGATAGCATTATATCAACAGTGCCCTTTTCAATGAATTCAGCTGTGATTCCTAAATCTTGTATTGCACCAACAAAATTTGTTCCTCTATCTGATCGAATAAGTTTAACAGATCCTCTGATAGCAATGAAACGACGATATGCATTGATAAAACTGGCGCTACTCATTTCTTCTATGACTTCAATATGTATCGCTCTTGAAACCAAACATGTGAATAATATTGCCCATCTTTTCTGATTGATTGATGAGCCTCTAGTTTTTCTATGGATGATTTGGTATGGTCCAAAAGTATCGATTCCCACAAAGGTAAAAGGAGGTCCTGGAGTGAGTCTATCTTCCGGAAGGTCAGACATCTTTTGTACTTTAAACTGACCTCGCAATTTCTTACATGTGACACATTGTCTGATGATTGTAGAAACTAGCCTTTTACGGCCTATAACCCAAAAGCCTCTTGAACGCAAGGCTCCTTCAGTCATGTGTCTGCCTTGATGACATGTCAATTCATGATAGTGACGCGTCAGTAACACAGCTAAATGATGTTTCTTTGGAATAATTATTGGCTGAAGATGTAGCTCAACAGTTTTTGCATGTCGTATACGTCCACCAACTCTAAGAATATTATGTTTGTCTAACACAGGTGAAAGCGACAATAAATTTGACGTATGAAGTAACTGACCAACAGAACTAATTGCATTGATATCGTTTAAAAATGCCTCTGCTTGCACTGTTTTGATGATAAATTGTTCCACTTCTTGTCGAGAAGGTGGGCTCTCTTGATGTAACTTGCTAATAAACGCTTTAAGAAACTGAATAGCTCTAACTAGACTTTTCCAAGATGCAAGCCGAGAAAACCTGCTTGACAATCCTACTTCCTCATTAATGTCAGTTTTATTAGTAACTACAGACGGACGGACTTCTTAATCATCATTTGGGTCAACAAGAGGATACATTTGTTTTCCAATATCTGAATCTTGACTCAAGAATGTTGGTCCCTGCAGATAGACTGAACTGGGTAAATCTACAGTATTAAGGCTTCTTGTTGCTACATCTGCTGGATTCAGATCAGTTGAAATGTAGCTCCATTGGCTAGGAGAACTTGATGTTCTTATTCGGTTAACTCGGTTGCTCACATAAACATAAAATCTACGTGTTTCATTAGTTAAATAACCTAAAACAACCTTACTGTCAGTATAAAAATAAAAACAAGTCGAGTCTAATTTGAGGTGTTCTTTCAAAGTATCTGCAATCTCGACGGAAAGGACAACTGCACATAACTCTAAACGCGGAATTGTGTGGCCGTGTACTGGCGACACTTTAGCTTTGCCCATCAGAAAGGAGACTTCACTTTTATTCTCATCAAACAATTTCAAATAAGCCACAGATGCTATCGCGTCCTTTGACGCATCACTGAATACATGAACCTCCAAATGTGTAGAGTTTAAAAATGATATATCTGAATATTTACGTGGTATTTGTAAGTTTTGAAAATGAACCAATGAGGATACCCAATTTTCCCATCTTACTTACAAATGATCAGGGAGATCTTCATCCCAATTTGCAGGTCCAGATTCTGACATCATCTCTCGGAGAATTAGTTTTCCATTCATTGTAATTGGAGACGCAAACCCAATAGGGTCAAATATGCTATTAATGACCGACAATGCACCTCTGCGAGTGTACGGCTTTTTCTCTGAAGACACTTTGAATGTAAATTGATCGACAGAAATGTCCCATGAAAGTCCTAGGCTGCGTTGTACAGGAGGAGTTTCAGATCCAAGGTCCAGGTCCTTGAGGTCTGAAGATAAGTCTTCCGATGGAAAGCTTTGAAGGACGGCTTTACTATTCGACACAAATTTATGGAGTCGCAACCCACCACCATCTACAAGAGCCTTTTGAGTTCGCTTCATAAGGTCAACTGCGGACTCAACATCTGGGCATGACATCAACCCATCATCAACATAAAAGTTGTTATAAACAAAGTCCTGAATGTCATTATCTGCATTTTGCACTGCTCTCCTGAAACAATATGTGGCAACAGAGGGAGAAGGGCTATTCCCCAAAACATGTACAGTCATTCTGTAATCAATAAGAGGGCGATGAACTTCATTGTTTTCATGCCATACAAAACGCAAATAGTCGCTATGTGAATCTGTTACCTTAAAGTTGTAAAACATTTGTTCTACGTCTGCTGTCACTGCTACAGCCTCTTTACGGAATCTAAGTAAAACACCTAATAAATTGTTTGTTAGATCTGGTCCTTTTATTAAGACATCATTCAATGAAGTTCCGCTAAACTTAGCTGACGAATCAAAAACAATTCTCACTTTTCCAGGTTTTTTTGGATGATATACCCCAAAAAAGGGAAGATACCAACATTCATTTCCTATGGGTAGATTTGGTGCCTTCTCAGCATGTTTGTTCACAAACATCTTATTCATGAATTCAAGTATATGCTCTTTTTTGTTAGGGTTCATGCGAAGACTACGTTCCAACGAATTAACTCTCTGCACTGCTTGTACTCTATTATTAGGCAACACAGGTCTGTCTTTGCGAAACGGAAGAGGTGCAGTCCACCGATTATCTGACCCTTGTTTCACTTTAGAATCCATCAATTCTATAAATAGTTTGTCCTCGAATGAAGGTCCAATAGTTTCATCGTAAGGTGTTCTCTCAAAGATAGATTCAGGTTTTACAGTAAAAGCATTTGCACAAGGTTGAAAATGAGAGGTGCGTCCATCTGGCAAAATAAAAGTTTTGTTTACAGTTACAGTTTCAGTTCGATGAATCTGTTTTTCTGTAACAAGTCCATACGTTCAGTCATTGGCTTTTGACGGAAAGCTCTACATTCATTGAGATCGTGATTTGTGCCATGAATAGGACAAACTTGCTTTTCATCTATTGTGTATACATCAGTTTTTCTAGTAGATACACGCAAATTAGATTGCATACTAGCAGGATTAGAAGTTTTATTTGTTTGCGGAGCAAACTGAAAACTCGGATCTGTACGCCATTTTGCCATGTCATAAGTAAAATCAACAAAGAATGAGAATGGCGGGTACAACATATTGTGCCTTTTCTTGTATTTAATAGCTTCTGTTGACCATTTTTCCTGTAAGTTATGAGGAAGACAATTTACGATCTGATTAACGCCAGTTGAGGAGTCATAATAAGCGAGAACTTGTGAATATTGTGGATTGTTTTTAACAAATTGGATTTCACATAATATGTCATATAGTTCATACAGGCGTTCATAATCTTTGGCTGTATTGGTTAACTTCGGAAAGTTAGCAAGTTTGGTTTTTAAGCATTGCTCAATCAATTCTGGACTTCCATACCGAACATCCAATCGGTCCCAAATTTTGTGTAAACCACCAACATGATCACTAGCACTGGCAGCTTTGATAATTTCTGCTTGTCTTGCTGAATCTGGACCAAGCCATTTTATGAGAAGATCCAACTCTTCTGAAGGAGTCACACTAAGTTCTTTCATAACATCTTTAAATGTCTCTTTCCAAGATAGGAACTGAAATGGGCTATCATTGTATTTGATAAGTCGTGATAAAACAATATCCTTCGGAGCCATCATCTTTGTGATCAAATTACACAGTTCCATTTGTGAATTATTGTTGTTAACATTAGGAGGCACATATGGTGTAGATGTATTTGCATATGCGCTAAGTTGTGGAGATTGCTTTTCTGGTGTATTCACTATTGCAATTGGTTTTGTATCTGGTATATGTAGATTTTGAACATATTCTTTTGTTCGTTCTTTTTGAAATTCAGATACAGAGTCTAGATCGTCATCTTCTCCTACCATGGACTCATTTTCCAATATCCTGATCTCTGACTCCAACACCTCAGTCTCTTCTTTAATCTGAAGGATACTTAACTCTGCCTCTAGGGCTGCCTTTTGTCTTATAAGATTAGCCTGTTTTGCACCGTATTTAACCTTCGTCTCTAATTGTGCTTTTTTTCTTAATATATCAGATTTACATGATAAGTGACTGTGATTTGAAACTGAACGACTCGGTTTTATCTGAGTGAAGTCTATCTGTTCATGCTATTTTAGTTCTCGGTAGGTTGCCATTGTCACAACTGGTCGAAGCTTTTTCACTGTTATGGTTCACAAGAAAGACTAATAAGACTTCAAATTCTTTACTTGATAAACAAACCTCCGGAGATGGTGAAAAACTAAAAAATACAAAATAAGCAATTCTTACTAACAATAAGCATTACAAAAATTTAGCATAACAGTACACAATAAAGTATCAATGCTAAAAACACAATATTTGGTTTTAAATCATCTTTTTTCTTTTTGTCAAATGAAATGTTCAATATTCAACTTGTGTTATACAATGATTGTCATAATAGTCTAAGCAAATTCACAGTTCATAATAGATGTAATAAAATAATTCAGTTACAGTAAAAAAACAGTAACACACATGCTTGTGGTTTACAGTAGAAAATAGTCGCCTTTTTTCACAAATCGAAGTGAGTAGTTTACAATAACAAAATCCGCAAATTAAATACTTCTCAAGAGAAAACATCTTAATCAAAGCAAAGGAAATACAAAACAGCACACTGGATTTAAGAATTAAGTAAACAAAAGGTATGATAAACAGTTCATGTAAAATGACAAAAAAAAAATGTTTGTCAACTGTTTAGGACGACTTAAAATAATATACTTGTCAGAGAAGGTTTATACATATGTAAAGAAAAATATGCTACATTTTAACTTACGCTTTGGTGTCGTGAAGTTACAAATTTCATGAGAAATTGTACAAAATTTTGCGTGAACACATTTTCCAAACGTGCCGGATATAAAAATAAGTGTATATAACAAGAAGATAAAAAACAAAGACGTGAACTCCGTTTTATTTCCGGAAACACGACAGTATATGAAATAACTGAAAAGCTGGTAACTTTTAAAAAGAAAATGTCTGTTACATCGGCGGATCCAGGGTCGGGGGAGGTTCCGTCGGTTGGAACCCTCCTTTTTGTGGACGATCTATGCATTTGAATTGGGACATATAGTTGGAACCTCCCCTTTGTCCTTGGTTGGGACCCCACTTTTTTTAAAATGGCTGAATCCGCCCCTTTGTATAATTTTGCAGTAAAAAGGTCCCGAAATGTGGCGTCATATTTAAATAATTGTTAGTCAATATTGAATCTTTTATCATCACTGTTTTTGTGGTTGTTGAATATATTCTATTCTAGTTGAACATTTCCTTTCAGTTCTGGCTTGACATTTAATCAGCCGACGAAAAATATCTTATGTTATTTAACTTAAAAATCATGGAATAGAAAAATTGAACGTTGCCCTTAAAATAAGACGAATCGAAATTTATGCAACATTAAACTGCCCAGGTCTGAATGGTTTAGCCTTATTCAGGTTTTGAATGTACACAGCTATGAAAAACCTAGTTAGAGAAGGAAAGAGGAGCTACGAACATTCACGATGAGAAGGATTACCTGTTACGTTTGTTGACAATAAAGTAAATAAAAACACATTTGTATATATTTGAAGGAACCAAAACCAACGTTTCAAATAAAGGAATGCACAAGCTGAAATGAATGTTGCTTCTTCTTTACTAATCATTGATATTATATATGTTGCTAGTCCTTAATATCAAACTTAAGTACAACTATCATATAAACTTACCATTATCTAAGAAAATGAGGGCATGGTGATATAAACTAAACAAGAAATACACGTACACCTTACACTCATTCAATACACTAAAACTAGTTGACGTTTTGCTTATATATAATTTCTTAAAAAGCAACAGATTTAACTCAGAAAACTAAACATTGAACAACGAACCATAAAAATGAGGCCAATGTCAGATAAAGATGCCAGGCAGACATTTACAAATCTTCCATACAGCAAATAAAGTTGACATATTGCTTGTAGTTTAAGGACTCAACATTCAAAAACATGACTTTCACCACCGAAACATGAAAGTGAGGTCAAGGTCAAGTGACACCTTTCAGTTAGACATAAACATCTTATAATTATTTTGTTCTATTGTTTTTTATTTGTCTTTGTTCTTTTATTAATATTAGAAAACACCAGCGAAATCGCGGGTATTTACAGCGTGTAAACTGTTGTAGGATGAATTTTTATAAGGTATCAAAAGCTCTCTCCCTTTTAACCAGAGTCCGTTATTTGTTTCCATAGTTTTTGCGTTTCTGTCTAAATGCCACTGGTAGGATTTGAATCTTGAATAAATTACTAAGTCTTATTTCTATCCTACTTTCATTTTGGCCAAATCTCTTCTTTCACTTACAACAATAAATGTTTTCATTTTTTTTTTTACTTATTTCAACATATATGAAATTGATATGACCCCTTACATAGAATATTTAAAAGAAGACAATAGACATAATACTTGGGAAGCATGACCCAATCTAACAATTATGAACCTTATTCCAAGACCACGAACAAAGGGAATTAATTGACGTCTGAACCTTCTGTATGCTTTGAACATACGTATATTATAAATAAAGTGTATTTGCTCTTAACTTAAAATTCCAAGTTTCTTCTACACGGCGATCAATGCTATGATTATATAGAGAGTCTCTTTTTATGAAAGAAGTATATCATAGCATATATGTAGATAAACGCGAAAACAGTTGTCCTCTCTCCGAATACTTATTAAAATCATGTCCAAGTTTAAAACCGGAAGTCTTATCAATGACTAAAAGTCGGTCTGAATATGAAAAACAATATTCGGACCCCTTTTTTCGTTTTTCTCCCAAAATAACTCAATCTAAATGATTATAACAATGGATGACGAATGCGATTATACATGTTACCTATAGGACACAGAGGCTTGTGGAGGAAAGAGAAACGACAAATAAAATGAGGTCTTCTCCTGTAATAATATAGATTACTTTTACTGTTTGGTCTGTTATCTTTAATATCCATTTGATGTGGCTCGATTTATCCCGTCAATGTGTGTGTATAATTTTTCACTGGTGTGTTTTGTGTGTGCAGTTTTTTTGTATTTCATTGGTTTATATGTCGTAGCTCTGTACTTTTAAAGATCCCGCCATTATTATGTGATGTCTTTATGTCTTTATGTTATTGTTCTATTATACATTTCAAAATACTTAAAACCACAAATTGTTTTACTCGCGATTAAACATATGTGGAATCTTGAAAATTCTACAGCACTTCTGGTTGATTTTAAGTCTCGGTCTATTCCTGGAATTAGTTCTCACATAACTTTTTTTAACCCTGTATACCGCCATGTGAAATTATACCTTTTTGTAAAATACTTTGAACGAAAAATTATTTGATATATCTTCCTACGTGACGTTTATATTTTTTGAAGTCATACACGCGTAGCAATGCAAGTGGTTTTTAAATTTGATGCTTTCTGTGCTTTTTAGTTATATATTTGTTTTTAAAATTTGTCTGTTTTGTTCACACAATTTTGTAAATATATAATAAAAACTGGTGCGACTGTCATACAAGGGAGAGGTTTAGCGCTATCAAACCAGGTGCAATCCACCAATTTCTACATTTGAAAATGCCTGTACCAAAACGGGAATATGACAGTTCGTTTGATGTGTTTTATCATATGATTTTGGCTTTTGATTAATTACTTTCCGTTTTGAGTTCAGTATTTTTGTGATTTTACTTTTCGTACATCAAATATAGTAGAATTACTGCATACAGCATAAGAACAATCTACCAACTCACAAAAACTTAAATAAAACCATTGAACCATGAACATTCAGGTCAGGGTCAGATGACACCTGCCAGTTAGATATGTGCACCTTACAGTCCTTCCATACACTGCATATACTAAACCTATTGCTTATAGTATCCGAGATATGAACGGGACTACCAAAGCTTATCCTTGTTCACTGATTAATGAAATAGGATCGAGGTCATATGAAAACTGTCTGACAGGCATGAGGACCTTGCAAGACACGCACATACCGAACAAAGTTATCCTTTTAATCATAGTCAAAATTGAAAATGAGCTTCAGGACAACGGATATGTGACAAATGTAATCCTCGTAATATGTGGCATCTTAATACAAGGTATGAAGAACCAAGGTTTTTCACTTTCTAAAATAAAAAGCTTTTAAGAATTAAGCTAACATCGCCCCAGCCACTGCTGCCATCGCCGCCGAATTCTTATCTCTTTGTCAAGCTTTCTGTGACAAAAGTCGAAAGGTTGACAGCAAACTTGAGCTGTATTGTATATATTACCATTTTAAAAACCCTTTTTAATGTCTATCATATTAAATCTGCTACATACATACATACAAACATGGTTAGCCTTACAGAGGTTATTAAATATCTCAATCGCAATAATTTAGAAAAATGCGGTAAAAGGTACAATTAATTTAACCAAATAATGCTGCCTAATAGCTTTTAAAAAGAATATTTTTAACGAAATGCTTCTGCAGCATTTGCTTTGCCTTACATAATTATTCTACTGCAATATTGCGGAGTATAAATCTGTGTTGATTGTATGTATGTATAAATGTATATGTGTGTTTATGTAAGTATGTTTGTTTATATATATACGTGGTTTTCAGAGCACCAGCTACTACTTATCGTCTTTTGTTGGAATCTAAATTGGTAACAGCTTAATCTTGCTGTTAAGCTTATTTCTTGCATGTCTGTCGTGAGGCTTATAGTTCCTTTGTTTTGTTCTCTAGGATTTCAATATCTTACTTTTTGCTTATATTGCTTTTGATCTGGCATATGTAAGATTAACGTCTTTTTTGTTGTCACATACGATTTATGTGAAGCAGTGTATCAATTTACTAAACAAAGGAACGCATATAAATGTTTGTACCAATAAAGTCGAGAAATATATATAAGGCGTAATAAAGTCATTTAAATTTTTTTTAATCTATTATTGCAAATTAACAAACAAATCTTTATATGTTACGGGTAAAAGAATAAAAATGATATATTTTTTTCATATTCGAGACAAGTACCTGAGAAATTTGCATTCTAATGCTTAATGTGACTAAAAAACTCAGCTATTATGTTAACTTTTACAAGACACAAGTTTACAAAAGTAGCAAAACGGATTTAAGTGTCATATGAAGCAATATTTAGAAGAAAAAAAAAGGTTTAAGTTTTAGATGCAGCAATATTTAAAATAATTTGCTTGTTGCAGTCCTCGCAACTTTGAATCAAATGAAAATACGAACTTCTCTCATTCTGTAACATCTTATACAAACATGTTCAAAAATCATACCATTGTTTAAATTTATTTCTAATTCAATAAACTTAGAGCAGACATATTATTCATGTTTTATCGTTTAAGACAAGTTTTCATTCTTTTTTAATAAAACAACTTTTTAGAATATTAAAGCAAATTTGATTTTGGCAATTGATACAAATATTCAAAACGTTCAAAGGATTTAGATGAAAACCAAAACTCTTTTCAAATTTTGTCTGCTATCGTATACTTACATCATTATGAACACAGATGTTTTATCACGTATTATATATCATATTTACTCTGATCAAGAAACACATAACGAAAATGATAAAAAGGATTTAAGTGGAATGTTAAGCAATATTTAGAAAAAAATGATTTGATTTTTAGATGTAGCAATATTCATAAAAATATGTTTATTGCAGTCCTCGCAACTTAAATCAAATGAAAATGCAAACTACTCTCATTCTGTAACATCGTATACAAACATGTTAAAAATGCATACCATTGTTTAAATTCATTTTTGATTCAATAAACTTAGAGCTGAAGTATAATTAACGTTTCATCGTTCAGAACATGTTTTTATTCTATTCTAGGTAAACAGCATTTGAGAATAAAGAAGAGAATTTTTTTCTGATAATTGATAACAGTATTAAAAACGGTAAAAAGATTTAGATAAAAAACAAAAATCTAGAAGTTGCCTATTTTTTGCATTGAATCATCAAGATAAATGTCTGATTTCATACTGCCAATCAGGAAATCATATGCTTTTTTTCACGAAAATTTCAGACAAACCTTAAGGTTAGGGTATCATATTTTATTTTGTTAAATCGATGAATTTTGCTTACTAAACGTCATTTTAAGTTTTACTTTGACTTGAAATAATGAATTTGTGGACATTCACGACATTATTTTCATATTTAAAATTGTAGCAGTTTTTTCTTTGACTCACTTTTAGAATTCAAAAACTCCAGTATCAGATATGAGTCTATAATGTTATCAGTATATATTGTCTCCTAAGCAGTATATATTACATCATTTTAATGTTCATTGTTTTTTGTTTCGTACCTCTGTTCGAATGCGGTCTATTATCTTCGTTTGTTACTCTTATAGTTTACCGCTATTTGGACAAATACTACCGCAGTTAGGTATGTTTTACATGCAGTCCAACTTCATACAACAGGTAAAAGTTAAACTTTTTTGACGAGGGTAACATTTTCATCGTGGAGCTACGGAGTATGTTGATAAGAGCTTACGCCGGTCTGTTCACGAACAAGTTTGAATAAAAATATTATCGGGATTTACAAAATAGGACAATAGAAGTTTTAAACGACATTGACTTGTTATACAGCTCTTTTTACAAGGAAGAAGTTTTCATCAACGGTCCGCGAAGAAGATTAAAGCTGGACTCTGTAGTTCGTTCGACGACCATGCTAGAACAAAAACACCCTCGGTAAATATTGTTTACGTGATATATGTTTTCATCGGAGCGCCACGAAGCATGCTGTAGCAGGCTTCCACGGTTCTCTCCGTGTCCAGGACTGAACAAATATAACGTCGAGAAAGATACTTTACAAAGCATAATTTGTCATAGATAAGCTGCGGATAAGGTTTAACTTGCTACCACGAGTCTTCCGTCAACCAACAAGTGCAGAACAAATGTATCATCGTGAAAAATGATTTAAACAGGGAGAATTTTTCATCTTCATCGAGGAACCTTAGAGTATGTTTTAGGGGTCTACCGTGGGTCCCTCGATGTACAGAACAGAACAAACATAACCCTATCCATATCCGTTTCTTTACGAGGTTGATTGTTTTGAACGTGACTCTTTAAAGTTTAGCGATATTTAGACACATTGTTATAAACGTAGTCTAACCTCGTAACAAAGCAAAATTTGATCTTAACAAAATATACCATCACGGAATTTGTTTACAAGAGCGATATTTTCATCGAAGAGCCTCGCAGAAGGTTTTAGTTGGCTATTGCGGGTCTGTAGACGACTAAGACAAAGATATATGGTAGGGGAAAAATAATAAGGGTTCATTGAGTGGACACGGACAATGATTTAGCAGGTTTTCTGGGTTTCTCCATGAACAATTCAGACCAAAAAAGGTATCATCGGGAAACAGTTTACGAATCAGAATTTTTATGGACGAGCCGTGGAAAAATTATGCAGCAGGTTATTGCGGGTCTCTAGACGTACTGGCAGAAAAAAATATAGCATCAAGGAATTTTTTTTTACATAGTAAAGTATTCATCGAGATGAGACGAAGAAGGTTCTTGCAGACTATCTCGATGACAAATATACCCGCACTTAGGTATGTCCCAATTTAATCTCATACAAAAGCGGAATGTCAATCTATATGTCTTTTTTACGAGGGAGAATTTTTCATCGGAGAGCTGTGAGATGTTATACTAAACTAACGCGGTTCTCTCGACGAACAGAGTAGAATAAATATACCATCAAGGAATTGTTTTGTATTCGGGGGAATTCTTTCAACGTTGAGCCCCATAGAAGGTTTTTAGGGCATTTGCGATTACGGTTACGCTCTTTCGACGACCAGGCAAGTACAACGTACCAGTAGGACACTATTTTCAACATGTAGATTTTGCTATCAATTAACGCAGAAAATGATTCATTGGGCTTTCCTTGATCTCTTGACTCAAGAGCAGATGTTTATTCACAAGTGAGACTTATTCATTGAGCTTGACATATTTAAGCTGGCTACGTCTTATCTCTCGACGTACACGGCTGAAAAGATTTACCATCGTGAATTTTTTTCACGAGGCAGACTGTTTCATCGAATAGCCGCTGATAATGTCATAGCAGGCTACCGTGGTCTCACGGCGTACTAGGAAGAAAATAGATACCATAGAGAATATCGTTTGACGAGAGAGTCTTTTTTTTGATCGAGGAAAAGAAACAAATAAAGTTTATTTAAAGAGCACAATTGCTGAGATCTTGTTACAATTTGGAAATCAAATTTGCAAATAAACTGCAATATATGAAATAACTGAAAAGCTGGTAACTTTTTAAAAGAAAATGGCAGAGGGGCCGTCGGTTGGAACCCCTCTTTTTGTTGACGATCTATGCATTTGAATGGGGACATATAGTTGGAACCTCCCCTTTGTCCTTGGTTTGGACCCCACTTTTTAAAATGGCTGAATCCGCCCCTTTGTACAATTTTGCATTAAAAAGGTCCAGAAATGTGGCGTAATATTTTAATAATTGTTAGTCAATATTGAATCTTTCATCATCACTGTTTTTGTGGTTGTTGAATATATTCTATTCTCTCTAGTTGAACATTTCCTTTCAGTTCTGGCTTGACATTTAATCAGCCGACGAAAAATATCTTATGTAATTTAACTTAAAAATCATGGAATAGAAAAATTGAACGTTGCCCTTAAAATAAGACAAATAGAAATTTATGAACCATTAAATTGCCCAGGTCTGAATGGTTTAGCTTTATTCGGGTTTTGAATGTACACAGCTATGAAAAATCTAGTTAGAGAAGGAAAGAGGAGCTACGAACATTCACGATGAGAAGGATTACCTGTTACGTTTGTTGACAATAAAGTAAATAAAAACACATTTGTATATATTTTAAGGAACCAAGACCAACCTTTCAAATACAGGAATGCACAAGCTGAAATGAATGTTGCTTCTTCTTTACTAATCATTGATATTATATATGTTGCTAGTCCTTAATATCAAATTTAAGTACAACTATCATATAAACTTACCATTATCTAAGAAAATGAGGGCATGGTGATATAAACTAAACAAGAAATACACGTACACCTTACACTCATTCAATACACTAAAACTAGGTGACCTTTTGCTTATATATAATTTCTTAAAAAAACAACAGATTTAACTCAGAAAACTAAACATTGAACAACGAACCATAAAAATGAGGCCAATGTTAGATAAAGATGCCAGGCAGACATTTACAAATCTTCCATACAGCAAATAAAGTTGACCTCTTGCTTGTAGTTTAAGGACTCAACATTCAAAAACATGACTTTCACCACCGAACCATGAAAGTGAGGTCAAGGTCAAGTGACACCTTTCAGTTAGACATAAACATCTTATAATCATTTTGTTCTATTGTTTTTTATTTGTCTTTGTTCTTTTATTAATATTAGAACACAACCGCGAAATCGCGGGCATTTACAGCGTGTAAACTGTTGTAGGATGAATTTTTATAAGGTATCAAAAGCTCTCTCCCTTTTAACCAGAGTCCGTTATTTGTATCTATATTTTTTGTGTTTCTGTCTAAATGCCACTGGTAGGATTTGAATCTTGAATAAATTACTAAGTCTTATTTCTATCGTACTTTCATTTTGGCCAAATCACTTCTTTCACTTACAACAATAAATGTTTTCATTTTTTTTTACTTATTTCAACATATATGAAATTGATATGACCCCTTGAATAGAATATTTAAAAGAAGACAATAGACATAATACTTGGGAAGCATGACCCAATACAACAATTATGAACCTTATTCCAAGACCACGAACAAAGGGAATTAATTGTCGTCTGAACCTTCTGTATGCTTTGAACATACGTATATTATAAATAAAGTGAATTTGCTATTAACTTAAAATTCCAAGTTTCTTCTACACGGCGATCAATGCTATGATTATACAGAGAGTCTCTTTTTATGAAAGAAGTATATCATAGCATATATGTAGATAAACGCGAAAACAGTTATCCTCTCTCCGAATACTTATTAAAATCATGTCCAAGTTTAAAACCGGAAGTTTTATCAATGACTAAAAGTCGGTCTGAATATGGAAACAATATTCGGACGCCTTTTTTCGTTTTTCTCCCAAAATAACTCAATCTAAATGATTATAAAAATGGATGACGAATGCCATTATACATGTTACCTATAGGACACAGAGGCTTGTGGAAGGAAGAGAAACGACAAATAAAATGAGGTCTTCTCCTTTAATAATATAGATTACTTTTACTGTTTGGTCTGTTTTCTTTAATATCCATTTGATGTGGCTCGATTTATCCCGTCAATGTGTGTGTATTATTGTTCACTGGTGTGTTTTGTGTGTGCAGCTTTTTGTATTTCTTTGGTTTATATGACGTGACTCTGTACTTTTAAAGATCCCGTCATTATTATATGTTGTCTTTATGTTATTGTTCTATTATACATTTGAAAATACTTAAAACCACAAAATTGTTTTACTTGCGTAGTTGTATTAACCATATGTGGGTTCTTGAAAATTCTACAGCACTTCTGGTTGATTTTAAATCTCGGTCTATTCCTGGAATTAATTCTCACATAACTTTTTTTAACCCTGTATACCGCCATGTGAAATTATACTTTTTTGTAAAATACTTTGAACGAAAAATTATTTGATATATCTTCCTACGTGACGTTTATATTTTTTGAAGTCATAAAACGCGTAGCAATGCAAGTGGTTTTTAAATTTGATGCTTTCTGTGCTTTTTAGTTATATATTTGTTTGTTTTGAACAATGATGACTGATGTACCCATATTGTGACTATTTTACCTATTTTGTCTGTTTTGTTCACACAATATTGTAAATATAATAAAATCTGGTGCGACTGTCATACAAGGGAGAGGTTTAGCGCTATAGAACCAGGTGCAATCCACCAATTTCTACATTTGAAAATGCCTGTACCAAAACGGGAATATGACAGTTCGTTTGATGTGTTTTATCATAGGATTTTGGCATTTGATTAATTACTTTCCGTTTTGAGTTCAGTATTTTTGTGATTTTACTTTTCGTACATCAAATATAGTAGAATTACTGCATACAGTCAAAGAACAATCTACCAACTCACAAAAACTTAAATAAAACCATTGAACTATGAACATTCAGGTCAGGGTCAGATGACACCTGCCAGTTAGATATGTGCACCTTACAGTCCTTCCATACACTGCATATACTAAACCTATTGCTTATAGTATCCGAGATATGAACGTGACTACCAAAGCTTATCCTTGTTCACTGATTAATGAAATGGGATCGAGGTCATATGAAAACTGTCTGACAGGCATGAGGACCTTGCAAGACACGCACATACCGAACATAGTTATCATATTAATCAAAGTCAAAATTCAAAGTGAGCTTCAGGACAATGGATATGTGACAAATGTAATCCTCGTAATATGTGGCATCTTAATACAAGGTATGAAGAACCAAGGTTTTTCACTTTCTAAAATAAAAAGCTTTTAAGAATTAAGCTAACATCGTCGCAGCCACTGCTGCCATCGCCGCCGAATTATTATCTCTTTGTCAAGCTTTCTGTGACAAAAGTCGAAAGGTTGACAGCAAACTTGAGCTGTATTGTATATATTACCATTGTACAAACCCTTTTTAATGTCTATCATATTAAATCTGCTTCATACATACGTACAAACATGGTTGGCCTTACAGAGGTTATTAAATATCTCAATCGCAATAATTTAGAAAAATGCGGTAAAAGGTACAATTAATTTAACCAAATAATGCTGCCTATTAGCTTTTAAAAAGAATATTTTTAACGAAATGCTTCTGCAGCATTTGTTTTGCCTTACATAATTATTCTACCGCAATATTGCGGAGTATAAATCTGTGTTGATTGTATGTATGTATAAATGTATATGTGTGTTTCTGTAAGTATGTTTGTTTATATATATACGTGGTTTTTAGAGCACCAGCTACTACTTATCGTCTTTTGTTTGAATCTAAATTGGTAACAGCTTAATTTTGCTGTTAAGCTTATTATTGAATGTCTGTCGTGAGGCTTATAGTTCCCTTTGTTTTGTTTTTTTAAGATTTCAATATCTTACTTTTTGCTTATATTGCTTTTGATCTGGCATATGTAAGATTAACGTCTTTTTTGTTGCCACATACGATTTATGTGAAACAGTGTATCAATTTACTAAACAAAGGAACGCATATAAATGCATGTACCAATAAAGTTGAGAAATATATATAAGGCGTAATAAAGTCATTTAAATTTTTTTAATCTATTATTGCAAATTAACATACAAATCTTTATATGTTACGGGTAAAAGAATAAAAATGATATATGTTTTTTATATTCGAGACAAGTACCTGAGAAATTTGCATTCTAATGATTAATTTGACTAAAAAACACAACTATTATATTAACTTTTACAAGACACAAGTTTACAAAAGTAGCAAAACGGATTTAAGTGTCATATGAAGCAATATTTAGGGAAAAAAATGGTTTGAGTTTTAGATGCAGCAATATTTAAAATAATTGGCTTGTTGCAGTCCTCGCAACTTTAAATCAAATGAAAATGCAAACTACTCTCATTCTGTAACATCTTATACAAACATGTTAAAAATGCATACCATTGTTTAAATTCATTTCTGATTCAATCAACTTAGAGCAGACATATTATTAATGTTTCATCGTTTAAGACAAGTTTTAATTCTTTTTCTAATAAAACAACTTTTTAGAATATTAATGCAAATTTGTTTTTAACATTTGATACAAATATTCCAAACGTTCAAAGGATTTAGATGAAAACCAAAACTCTTTGCAAATTTTGTCTGATATCGTATACTTACATCATTATGAACACAGATGTTTTATCACGTATTATATATCATATTTACTCTGATCAAGAAACACATAACAAAAATGATAAAAAAGGATTTAAGTGGAATGTTAAGCAATATTTAGAAAAAAAATGGTTTGATTTTTAGATGTAGCAATATTCATAAAAATATGTTTATTGCAGTCCTCGCAACTTTAAATCAAATGAAAATGCAAACTACTCTCATTCTGTAACATCTTATACAAACATGTTAAAAAATCTTACCATTGTTTAAATTCATTTTTCATTCAATAAACTTAGAGCTGAAGTATTATTAACGTTTCATCGTTTAAGACAAGTTTTCATTCTATTCTTATAAAACAACATTTTAGAATATTGAAGCAAATTTGTTTCTGACAGTTGATACAAATATTCAAAATATTCGAGGATTTAGATAAAAAAAAATCTTTGCAAATTTTTCTGATATTCAATACTCACATCATTATAAACACAGATGTTTTATCACGTATTATATATCATATTTACTTTTTTCAAGAAACAAAATAATAAAAAGGATAAAAAGGATTTAAGTGGAATGTTAAGTAATATTTAGGAAAAAAAATGGTTTGATTTTTATATGTAGCAATATTCATAAAAATATGTTTATTGCAGTCCTCGCAACTTTAAATCAAATAAAAATGCAAACTACTCTCATTCTGTAACATCGTATACAAACATGTTAAAAAAGCATACGATTGTTTAAATTCATTTTTGATTCAATAAACTTAGAGCTAAAGTATTATTAACGTTTCATCGTTCAGGACACGTTTTCATTCTATTCTAATAAAACAACATTTTAGAATATTGAAGCAAATTTGTTTCTGACAGTTGATACAAATATTCAAAATATTCAAGGATTTAGATCAAAAAAAATCTTTGCAAATTTTTCTGATATTCAATACTCACATCATTATATACACAGATGTTTTATCACGTATTATATATCATATTTACTTTTTTTCAAGAAACAAAATGACAAAAATAATAAAAAGGATTTAAGTGGATTGATTAGCAATATTATGAAGAAAAAAATGGTTTGATCTTTAAATGTAGCAATATTCATAATAATATGTTTATTGCAGTCCTCGCAACTTTAAATCAAATAAAAATGCAAACTACTCTCATTCTGTAACATCTTATACAAACATGTTAAAAAAGCATACCATTGTTTAAATTCATTTTTCATTCAATAAACTTAGAGCTGAAGTATTATTAACGTTTCAGCGTTTAAAACAAGTTTTCATTCTATTCTTATAAAACAACATTTTAGAATATTGAAGCAAATTTGTTTCTGACAGTTGATACAAATATTCAAAATATTCGAGGATTTAGATAAAAAAAAATCTTTGCAAATTTTTCTGATTTTTAATACTCACATCACTATAAACACAGATGTTTTATCACGTATTATATATCATATTTACTTTTTTCAAGAAACAAAATAACAAAAAGGATAAAAAGGATTTAAGTGGATTGATTAGCAATATTATGAAGAAAAAAAATGGTTTGATCTTTAAATGTAGCAATATTCATAAAAATATGTTTATTGCAGTCCTCGCAACTTTAAATCAAATGAAAATGCAAACGTCTCTCATTCTGTTACATCTTATACAACCATGTTAAAAAATCATACCATTGTTTAAATTAATTTTTCATTCAATAAACTTAAAGCAGAAGTATTATTTACGTATCCTCGTCACAGATTAGGTTTCATTCTTTTCTAGGAAAACAGCATTTGAGAATAATGAAGAAAATGTGTTTCTGATAATTGGTAAAAATATTCAAAACGGTAAAAAGATTTAGATAAAAAACAAAAATCTCTGCCATTTTGTCTGATAATCAAAACTCACATCATATTATATTTACTTTATTCAAGAAACAAGATAACCAAAGTAATAAAAAGGATTTAAGTGGAATGTTAAGCAGTATTTAGAAAAAAAACTGGTTTGAGTTTTAGATGTTGCAATATTCATAATAATATGTTTATTGCAGTCCTCGCGACTTTAAATCAAATGATAAAGCAACCTACTCTCATTTTGTAACACCTTATACAAACATGCTTAAAAATCATACCATTGTTTAAATTTATTTTTGATTGAATAAACTTATAGCAGAAATATTATTATTGTTTCATCGTTAAAAACAAGTTTTCATTTTTTTTCTATTAAAACAACATTTTAGAATATTGAAGCAAATTTCTTTCTGATAATTGATAAAAAAAAGATAACATTCAAAGTATTTAGATTCAAAACAAAAATCTGTGCAAATTTTGTCTGATATGGAAAAGTCACATCATTAAGAACACATTTTTTTTTATCATGTCTTAACTAACTATAATATTGTCATTGATGTTAGTACTTACTACAAATAGGTTTTCAATTACCGCAGTTAGGCATCATCTACCGCAGTTAGGCATCAACTACCGCAGTAATACTACCAAATTAAAGTACAGATAATTTCAAAAATGAGAAAAGAAGTTGCCTATTTTTTGCATTGAATCATCAAGATAAATGTCTGATTTCATACTGCCAATCAGGAAATCATATGCTTTTTTCACGAAAATTTCAGACAAACCTTAAGGTTAGGGTATCATATTTTATTTTGTTAAATCGATGAATTTTGCTTACTAAACGTCATTTTAAGTTTTACTTTGACTTGAAATAATGAATTTGTGGACGTTCACGACATTATTTTCATATTTAAAATTGCAGCAGTTTTTTCTTTGACTCACTTTTAGAATTCAAAAACTCCAGTATCAGATATGAGTCTATAATGTAATCAGTATATATTGTCTCCTAAGCAGTATATATTGCATCATTTTAATGTTCATTGTTTTTTGTTTCGTACCTCTGTTCGAATTCTGTCTATTATCTTTTTCCATAACTTGGATGGCGATATCATTTTTGAATTGAGCGCATTAAGTAATTGTCTTCCGTCTTCTGATTCATTTAATGTTGTTTTAATTGAACAAAGTGTAATATTCCTTGCATCTATATTACTTTTACAAAGGTGAAGTATTTTCTTAGCCTCATTTGGAGAAAAAAATCTTCTTCCGTGACCAGATATGAATGAATCGTTACTACTTATAGACACATGATCCGTCGATCTATGTACATAATCATGATCAGGAAGCTCTGGTTTTATATGAATCGGTGAACACGGTACGGCTGTCTTTCTTCCGTTACAATCTTCAAATATATTGTGTTTATTCGATTCAGTGGTTTGTGTTGAAGTAAATGACATATTTTCCTCCGAGAGTTCTACAGAGATATCTTCCTGTTTTAATACATTGCAAACGTCATCCGATGTAAGTTGAACTAGAGAGTCCTCAGATTTAATTTCATCAGCCTCTTCTAGTTGGCGAGGGTTAGACTTAACATAATCATTATCAGGAAGCTCTAATTTTATATGAATCGATGAACACGGTACGGCTGTCTGTCTTCTATTACAGTCCTCAGACATATTGTGTTTATTCGATTCAGTGGTTAGTGTTGAAGTAAATGGCATATTATCCTCCGAGAGTTCTACAGAGATATCTTCCTGTTTTAATACATTGCAAACGTCATCCGATGTAAGTTGAACTAGAGAGTCCTCAGATTTAATTTCATCAGCCTCTTCTAGTTGGCGAGGGTTAGACTTAACATAATCATTATCAGGAAGCTCTGGTTTTATATGAATCGGTGAACACGGTACGGCTGTCTGTCTTCCATTACAGTCCTCAGACATGTTGTGTTTATTCGATTCAGTGGTTGGTGTTGAAGTAAATGGCATATTTTCCTCCGAGAGTTCTACAGAGATATCTTCCTGTTTTAATACATTGCAAACGTCATCCGATGTAAGTTGAAAAAGAGAGTCCTCAGATTTAATTCCATCAGCCTCTTCTAGTTGGTGAGGGTTAGACTTAACATAATCATGATCATGAAGCTCTGGTTTTCTATGAATCGGTGAAAACGGTACGGCTGTCTGTCTTCCGTTGCATTCCTCTGACATATTGTGTTTATTCGATTCAGTGGTTGGTGTTGAAGTAAATGGCATATTTTCCTCCGAGAGTTCTACAGAGATATCTTCCTGTTTTAATACATTGATACCGTCATCCGATGTGAGTTCTATCAGAGAGTTCTCAGATTTAATTTCACAAACCTCTACTAGTTGGCTAGGGTTTGGTTTCATTTGAATCGGCGAACAAGGGACAGCTGTAAATATTGCATTACATTCTTCAGATATACTTTTTGGCCATGTCACTTTGTATTCTGGGAACTGAAAAATAAAACAACTAATTTTACCTAAAAAATCAAATGAGTATTGGAAATATATAACGTTTGGTCGTGCGGTATATCTGTTTTCTTTTTTTATTTAGCGGTTTAATTGTTACAATTGTCATACAAGCGGGTGGTTTGGAATGCTTTAAAACCAGGTTCGACCCACCATTTTTTCTTGAAAATGTCCTGTACCAAGTCAGGAATATGACAGTTGTTACCAGACTGTTCGTTTTAATATGCATGCGTATTTGTTGTAATTCGTTATGTCTGTTCTTGTTGTAGGTAATGTGTTCCCTCTGTTTTAATTGTTTTGCATGGATTTGTTTTCTCTCGGTTGATTATGAGTTTTGGTTAGCGGTAAACGTCTGTTGCCTAAATAGACATTATTTGAACCTATTTCAAAACATTAACATGAGATACTTAAAACAAATGTAATTCGACCAATTGATCGATGCATTGTAGCCGTTGTTTCACAATATGGGAATACAACCAATATAAATACTTTATTAGACTCTGTTCTTTCGTTTGTTTGTTCTACAATCCAAAATCCACGCGCTGTGCGAACAGTTAAATCACAGTTAAATAACTGAACTCCGAGGAAAATATAAAAAAGAAAAGTGCCTTATCGAAGGAAAATTGAAGTAGAAAATGGTGGATTGAGCATATTCTTATCGCTTGCTAAACGTCTCACTTGTTTGACAGTCGTTTCAAATTTCGTTACATTGACAGCGATGCGTGAACAAAATAAACAGGCACTGTAGGCGTTAACGCAAAACAACGCTTTTGGTGCCTGTTGTCAATTGACATAATTAAAAGAGCTTAAGTAAAGTTGTCATTTTCAAGTATAGTTCAAAAATCATCAAATAAAGCAAAAACTCGGTGTTATTTTCTTCAACATGTTCAATGTATAATCGTGACAAGAATTTGATATTTTTGGGTCATGCAAATTTCTTCATTTTCTTCTTTTTTGTTCAATAACATTTATAACCAAAATCGAGTCTAGCTAATACAAATATATCCTCGGTATTTTGATGGCCTTTCAACATATTCGAATGGTATGATTCGCCCGAGTCAAAAAAAGATGAACGACCTTTTAACTCGTAAAATTCTATTTCAGCCCTGGATTAAACATAATTGTCTGCTCTGTACTTTTTTGCAACTTTTTCAGTTAATTAACAAAACATCACGTGTTAATCGCCAATACTTAGTTCGGTCATGCTAGCACACATAGGCTTTTAATTACCGCAGTTAGTTACCAACTATTGCAGTAAGGTATCCAACACGACAGTTCCATTACCAAATTTATGTACAAAAAATTTTGAATTTGAGAAGAGAAGTTGCCTATGTTTTGGACTGAATGTTCAAGATTTATATCTGATTTTATACTGCTTACCAGGAAATCAGGTTTGTTTAACGTAATTGTCAGACGTATTAAGGTTGACAGAAAAAAGAAGTTGAGAGTATTTTTATAACATGGCAAAAACTGCCAGAAAGGACTTCCAGCACCATAAGTATTCTGCAAGATTATTATTTTCATATATAAATATAATGACTCCTTACCATTCTCCGTCCATACATCTCTAAATTTATTTGAAATCTGTACGTTTCTTTAACCATAGTTTTTTCTACCTGTCCTGTCATTTGTTGGTGTATTACATTAGACATCTCTAATGCTTTGTCTCTGGTAGATTTCATTACGTAATATTTGTCAGCAGTTGTTGCTAGATGGTTCATATGATCGGCAAGTTTTTCTCGCAACTCAGGGTGAGACTCTCTAATTGACGTTGATACCGACTTCCTTAATTTTGTTGCTGTCAGTTTTTTCGGATTCTCTTTTTCCCATAAATGCTGCATCCCCCTTAGCTTTTCCAACCGACCCGGAACCTCGTTGTGTCTGGGCCATGTGATGAATATACTCTCATCCTCGTCTTCCATGTAATTAGGTACGAACTTACAAAGGTTTATGTACTTAACAATTAAATCATATAGCTGACAATCAATTCCAATATTTGCAGGTGATATATCCCCGGTTTTATGTTCTTTCACCTTAAAGTGGAGAAAAAGAACATTAATGAAGATGTCTCTAAACAAAGTCTCATCAGCATTTTATTTTTTTTTTTTTGTGTAGCAGCCTTAACTATGTTTTGAAATCAACTGTTTCAAATTATAACTGAATGAGCAGTAGCAAGCTTGTTCTTTGTGCATATCCCAATCTCAGAATCTAAAGAAATTGTCGTGTGAAAATCTATAATAAATGGTCCTCAGTTACTGTTTTAAAATCAGACCGTTCTATTCAATATTTGAACTGCTTCATATTTATGGTGTATAAACATCTCCAAGGTTGTCACATGGTATGAATTTCTCTATTGTTAAAGATAAAAAAGTAGTTCTTGTACATTAACAGTTACATGCTCATTGGCAGCTATAAGACAACACCAAACTGAAACTGAATACCATTCTTAAAATGTGATTAAAGTAGTGAAAAAGACAGAAGGATTGACAAACAATAAGATAGGCGGACTGAACTCGATGAATATTACCTTATTTTGCTAAAATAGTGTCCACATGTGCTTATCTTGTATCAGTCAGACACGTGTATTTGTTATTAAACTAATTATCACCAAAACTCATCAACAGTGCAAGATATGCTAATACATTTTTCTTCTGTTGTTTTGTTATATCAAAAAGGAACAAAAACACCTGAAAATTTTTGATAAAGCTTTGATGGTTTTGTATTTTGCTACCTTAAATTTACAACTTTCTACAAACCGTTATAGTTACTCCATCTGGGGTCCTCAGAGCTGTTCTTAATGTTCTGTGGGTAATTCCAAGAATGGCTCCAGGTCTTTGTCCGTTCCTTAAAAGTATTTTTAGGATCACAAAATCTCTGGCATTAGCAAATTGTGTGGACGTTAAACCACCTACTTCCCAATCGTCTTTCATTAACGTTTTTACTGTCTCTGTGGCAGTTTCAGAGTTTAAAAACTTCACTATGTCATCTTTGTATACCATGGTTTCTGCAATTAGATTATAAGATGAAATAAAATGCCCTGTAAATGAACTACATATTACTTTAACCGCATTTCATTTTTATACTTCAGATTTAAAAACTTTCACGGAAGATTTCTTCGGAAAACGGATATTTATAACCATAGCAAGGTGAAAAAATGAGGTAAACGTTTCAAACACTAACTTTTACCATGATGGTATAATGTTATTAAGCATACATTGTTATACTATCTACACATATCCATTTTTCTTTAATTAAGTCTTCAATCATTCTAAAATCACAGTGATCACTCACGAAATAAATAAATAAACAAAATAAAAAAGAAAAACAAAAGACTCAGAGTGACTCTTCAAAAAAGATGCATTGTTAGTATTTTATTGCAAATCTAAAAACAAATCGTAAAGGTTGAAAAAAATAATGAAACATGCATCACATGCGTCTTTTATAACAAAAGAAGATAGAAATGCACTTCAATCTTTTTATAATGACATTGACGAAACAACAGCAAAAACCGATGAGGCATGAACAGCCGATTTCGACAGGGAACTAATGAATACACATTTAAATAATGAAAGTGAAAGTATTTCCATTCCTTTTAAATGTTCTCCAAAGGTTATCAAAACTGATGAAACAGGAATCTATTGGGCGAATTATAATGGAATGAAAAACAGTTGACAAGAAACATTCTGAACACACATTTGATGATTTTTAAGACAAGGATTAGATAATACTAGCTAATATAAGACATTTGGCAACAATACACATAATAAAATCTGGTTGTTTTTTTGCAAAAGCTATTGTTTCTCACAACTTAAGTAATCTTCTTTTTCTTAGTGTAAGCCTCCTTTAATAAGAAGCACCTCCAAATATATATGGAGTTTTCCCTTAACTATAAAATCTAAAATATAAAAAACAAAAATGATATATTTCCAACGAATGTACAGCACATATAGATAAACAATAAACAATTAAAATGTCATGCATGGCATATTTACATGGACCTTTTTTTTTAATATAGATTAATATTACATACAAGAATTTTCACTTATGTATGTAACTGATGCTTTTTTATAGTTAACATTATGTTTCATTCGACTTTGCTTTTTAATATGCATAAAAATACATAGGTTTTTATTATCTAATAAGATCTATGTATTAAAATAATAAGTTAAGATGTAAGAATTTAGTAAAATCTAGAAAGGCAGATTTTCTCAGTGGAATGTTATATGTACTTCATGATCAATGTTTTAATCAAACATAGAAAATTATAAATACTTGTTTTGTCACCATCAATAAATTAAATAGGGTTATATAAATGATAAGAACCATATCATAAATGTATTAGCGAGTTAAAAGATAGGAATGATTATTAATATTTAAGTTTCTTACAATGTCTTTATCTGAATATTCCCTACAGTCGAAAAAAAAAGGCAAAATAAAAAAAAAAAACAAAAAACAAATGAAGTTGAAATTTTAAATTTTCACAAATTAACTTATAAGCCTTTTTGATTATAGAATATCATATATCTGTACCGTGTGTGCATTTGAAACTTTAGATACGCACGTTATAAATAAATATAAAGCATAATTCAAGTACTTACGTATATCTTTGGTCATAATTTCAATTTTTCGTCTGTTTGCCTGCTTGTTCAAACTTTTGGACAGGGTCTTTAGATACGTTTTACAAGAAACACACCTCGGTGACATTTTTTTGGACGCCCCGTTTACCAATAAAAAATCTATGAATAGAGCACACGAGCTAATGTAGCTTCTAAGGGTCCCTGCGGGTTTATTCCTTTCCTTAGCATACCATAGACGCTCAATTTTTTTGGAGTCTGTTATGTCGTGCAGTGTTCTTCTGTTTTCTGTGGTTACAGTGTTCCATATGCGAAAAACTTGGGAGCAATGTTGATTTGCCTCTCTTTCTTTTTTTTGACATGTTGACGATGTCAGCCATTTTTTGAACATCTGTAGCGTCTCATCTGAAATAAACAAAAAAAGAGCTTGCCATATTTCTACTTTCCTAGCCCCACTTGTGAGACTATCGTCCTTCTTGCTGTCCAAGTTCGATTAAATTCAACATTGAAACAAAATTACAAAATGTCTGTATGTCTAACATATAATAATAGATGCTTAACGACAGTTAAATATCGCAACAGAGATAATTGCCTCTATGAATTGAGGAGATGAGTGAAGTTTACGTACAACAGATGAATGAAGACGAAAGACAGAGGGACCTTTGAGTTTTCAACATGTATAAGGTATACAGGAGTAAGTGTAGACATATACAGGTGGCTCAGAGCATTGCCCTCACGTCAATCGTTTTATTTTAAACATTAAGGAACATCTCAGATTCTTATGATTGTCTTGCTTTAAAAGATAAAAGCAAACAAAGGGATTGAACTTTAACAACTTTCCTATAAATTAATGTTCTTTTCATAATCTTCATGTTTGATAATTCCCTTGACTTATATGCGTGTTTTTAATAACTCGGAAAATGAGAATTAAGCAGTATTTATATTTAGTGTTTTTATAAATTTAGAAACACGTCAGAGGGAATTCCCAGTTTTGATAAAATGCGAGAATTCTCTGAATTCCGATAAATCTTTTTCTGTCATATAAGAACTGAAGTGGAGTTTTTCTTATATTTTACCGTTGTGAAACTGATATTTGAGATTGTACTTCCATAAAGAAGTAGAGAACCATCTAGGTCGTTTAATAAACATTTAATATACGTTCTTGCTCCAGGGTTTGTTTTGGAAATTATGCGCATGCGTATAGTTTTCTTGACTTCAAGGGTTTTTCGATTGAATGGTTGCTCTGGATTCCCCACTCAATTAATTAATTTTTAACTCATGGGATCTTTTCTATGTATGTCTGCTATTGAAGGTTATTGTTGTTGCATACTTTTACATCATATTTCACGTTTGGACAGGTTCATTTCATCCAGCTAGAAATTGAAAGGGCTGGGCACTTTTTTAGGTGTGAATAAGGTAATGCTCACATTTTTTGGGGTCTCAATTTCTGTATGTATCCGACTTGGTTTTATATCACATGTTTGCATCTTTTAATGTGTATGTTGACAATAAGGACGCATAAGTTGTTGTTTTGATTATGTATTCAATAACATTTGCATTAAATAAGTCATTCCTTTGGTTTGTATCATTGCTACTTTATATTTTCAAAATGCCACCAAAACTTGAACTTTTTAGAATGCATCGTCGAGACAGACAATCACCTGTGAAAGTCAGTAAGGATTTTCCTAATAAGTATTCAATTACTCTACTTGATTGTGCAAAAGCACTCTCTGAAAGGATTTTTCATCTCTGAAACTACTTTTACAATGTAACTGGCTTGTTACAGTAAAAGATCTTGAAAACATACACAATTCTGTTCAATTGATGTCTTTCATAGACAGAAGAAGTTTGGTTACAGATACTAATTTAGACTTCTTAAGGAGTTGTTTTATAGCCATTGGCAGAATGGATTTGGTAATCAAGTATATAGATGGATGTACATCTTCCAACAACAGCTACACTGAAAGACCTAATATGCTACCTTTATTGAATTGGCAGCCTTCAAGTGCACATGGAAGTGCTTCATGTTCTCAGGAGAACTTCACGGAAGCAAAATAATGTTTGAATGGTGCTACAGAAGCTAACTGCATGATAGACATGATGGATGATGAGGAAAGTGATTTTATCCCTGATTCACAGGATAGCTTGACAGATGATGACAAAATAAAATTGACCTTGTAGGTAAACAATTAATTGTGATTTTTAAACCTGTTACATGGTTTTGTAGGATAGTGTCAAATAGACAACTATCCACCAAAGGTTTTGTAGGATAGTGTCAATAAGACAACTATCCACCAAAGTTCAAATGAAGTGGATAAAAGTGGATTAGGCAGCTGTACATCCTTCAACATTGAGAAAACCCAACTAGACCTGGCATGAACATTTTGAAACATTTCAATAAGAGAAAAAGAAGTTTGGAAATTTAGAGAGAAAGGAAGGCATATTTCTTGTGATAAATGCCTAGCTGAATCACTGCTGTTACAGTAACACCTAACTAAAACACTATCCCAAATAAACATGAAATATTGGCCACTGGACATTCAGGAAATAAGCAATCCACACATGAGTAGTGACAAATTTAACAGCTGTTTTTATTAACATACAAAAGAATTAAGTGCAAGGACAGTTATCACCTTTGGTTTTTCGATGTCTTTAAATATAATCCCTAGTGAAAACAGTGTATAACTTGCATTTTTTTTCATACACATTCACTTTCCCAATTTATTTCTTGATATTTCATGCATGAATAATTAAGTAGGGGATGAAATTACATGTTGAAAAAAATTTGGGTGCTAAATCTTTATCTGAAGAAGTGATAAGGTCTAGTTAATGAAGGTAAAAAAAATAGTATTATGAAACTGTCAAACTGAATTTTAGACTCCCTTAACACAGAATTGTCAATATTATGAGTTAGAGCTGGTAAACTTTTTTATAATTTTGATATTATTTGTCCCAATAGTAGTACACACTATTTGAGATAGAGCAGGTGCAATTTTTTTAAATTTGAATTTATTGTCCAAAAGAAAAAAGTGCATTACAAAATAACTGTTCTCGGGTCAAATGATTGGTTATAAATAGTTTGAAGCAGTATGCAGGTTAGTAATCTTATATGTTTTTCAGGTAACAATGTTTTGGACATGAAAATTCTTATGAATTCAATATTGATAGAATTTATGTGAGGAAATAGAGAAGAAGAAAAACAAAGAGTATTTTATTGTGCAAAGTGGAGAATTGAAGAATGTATACTTCATTCATCTCAGAACAGCAGAGTGATACTTCATTGTTCTTCAAGAATTGAATGATAGACATAATGAGGTTTCAAAATTGAGATAACATGGTTAAGCTAGTAAGATTTTTACATCTGAATGTAATAAAATATTCTAATCTTTGTTAATGATTAGTAATATATATATTTATATGGCAATACTGATTTAATAGGGCTTAAATGGATATTTGTCAAAGTATGAAGATATAAGTTAGTCATGGACTTGGACAGTCTTATTTTTTGTGATTTTTAAACTATTTGTAATGTGTATCATTTAAATCATTGTTCAAAATTTTTGATGAATAAAAAAAAATATGAGACAGACAGTTATGTCTTGGGTGTGTGATTATTTAGCATTTCATAATCACTTTTGTATATAAGTTTTTGTGCAAATGACGTATGTTGCATACACACTCAGTTGCTTATTTATCACTTTATTTCATCATATTTTTTCTTTAACAGTAATTGTATGCAATTTAGTATTTTTAGAACTACGAAGGTCAAGAAGATCAAACATGACGTGTATAAATTAGGTTCTAAATTTTAAAGACATTTTTGTTACAGATTTATTGTGAAAAGGTTTATACTTTGGGATTAAAGTAAACCTGGTGTCAGTCGTATTGAAACACAGATCAAGTTTGCAAGCTTTGCTTAAAAATCTAAAAGCAATCCATTCTACTTTCTGTTTTAAAAACCTTTCCGGGCTTCTGGTTTTGTCACATCTATACACAAAATTTATATTCCAAAATTAAAAGGCTGAAATTTCATTGGCTTAATAATTACTACAACAGAAAGTAAAACGGGAGTTTTGTCATATCCTTGTAAGCACAATTAAATTAGTCTTGAGTTTGTAAGCAAGACTTAATTAGTCCTGCGTAGTTATCATTGAACCTTTTATATCAATTTAGTCATGTGATTTTTTGTAAAATAAGTTGTGAAATGAAAATCAATGTATATAATTTTTAAAGCATGTTTTGTGAAAAGGACTACTGTTAGTAGGTTTTTTAACCGTATTTTTGTGTCAAAAATGTCGGTTATTGATTTGGGGATGTACGGCGGGCGGCCGGGCGGCAATCAAATGTTGTCCGTGCATTAACTCGTGAACCGTTCAACCAAAGCTTTTAAAATTTTAATATGTTGTTACTGACAAGTAAATTAAGGTCAAGTTCAATAATGGCGATATTGACTTTTACCGTTCAGGAGTTATGGTTCTTGAAAGATTGAAAAATGGAGTTTCCAGTCGTGTCGGTGCATTTACGCATGAACTGTTATACCAAAGCTTCCAACATTTTTATATGTTGTTACTGATGACAAAATGGAGGTCAAGTTAAATAATGGCGATTTTGAGCTTTACCGTTCAGGAGTTATGGTTCTTGAAAGATTGAAAAATGGTGTTTCCAGTCGTGTCCGTGCATTTTCTCACGAACCATTCAACCAAAGCTTTTAAAATTTTTATATGTTGTTACTGATGACAAAAAAAGAGGTCAAGTTCAAAAATGACGATTTTGACTCTTACTGTTCAGGAGTTATGGTTCTTGAAAGATCGTAATATGGCGTTTCCATTCACTTTGTTGCATTTACTCATGAACCATTCAATCTAAGCTTTTCAAATTTTAATATGATGATACTGATGACAAAATGGAGGTTAAATTTGATATTGACGATTTTCACTTTCACCATTCATCAGTAATGGTTCTTATGATAATGCCAGGACACAAATAAATGTTAATAAATCCGGTTTGCTGTCGTTGTGACAGCCTCTTGTGTTTTTGTTAATTCCAAGAGATGCTGTAACAAAGGCTTTTCAGTTTTCTATATCTACTAACTCAGTGGATTATTGTTGAAAATATCTTGAAGTATCTGTTGTAAGCTTTTTATTTTTATAAAAATTCTACGAGGATGTGTTCTTAGTCTGAAATGTTAAAAGGGAGGTAATCAATCCTTTTTAATTTAAGTTTACAGTTCTTGCTTATTTATTTTTTTTTATGTTAAAAGGGGAGGATTTTGTGAAAAAGTTTTTTATGGTAGATTGACACTGTTTGACAGAGTACCTAAACATATGTTGCTTATGTATGATATTTGACCACTTTGACGAACTATCATACACAATCAAAACTGATCGTAAACACAAAGCTTAGTATGAAGACTCAGGCAGAATGCATCTTAAAATCTGTAACTGAAATCTAAAAAAAATGTAATACATGCTTTACCATCTTTATAACTTTCTTCCATAATCTTTGTTTTCTTTGTAACGATAACATTCTTAACCTGTGAAACAAATAGAAAAAAATGACGTTAACATGATGGCAAACAGACATAGAGACAAACAGACGACATACATATATGCATACACACATACAGACACACACACACACACCGAGTACATACATACATACATACATACATACATACATACATACATACATACATACATACATACATACATACATATATACATACATATACATACATACATACAATACTTACTGTTGTATTAAGATATGACTTTTAATAGTTTGTTGCTATTTAGACACATTTTGCCGCAGTTACGTATGTTTTTAACGCTGTCAAATTTTATACAATAGCAACAAATTAATCTATGTATTTTTTTTTTAACAAAGGGCATCGGAGAACGATTGATCAGTTAACATCTAGAAAATAAACATTAGAGTCAGTTGAAAACTAAACTTTACGATAAGCGCGATGATGTCTGCTTTCCAGTTGGTAACTTTCCATTTTGATGTAGTAACATTCCAGCAGCGCCTGCATACTTTATTATTCATTAATTTAATATTTAACATTAATATTCTTTATCTATTTTGACTTGAGTTCCATTAGTTGTTATACAGATAAGACTTTTACTTACTGGTGTATCTTAGTATGACTTTTAATAGTTTGCTGTCATTAAGACACATATTACCGCAGTTAGGTATGTTTTTAGCGCAGTAAAATTTTGTACAATAGCAACAAATTAATTTATGTTACTTTGTGTACGAGTACATGTTTTTATCAAAGAGCCTCGGAGAACAATTTTTCAGGTTACATCAAGAAATTGAACATTTGGGACGGTTGAAAACAAAATTGACGACAGACAAGTTGATTTCAGCTTTCCAGATGGTAACTTTCTATTTCTGTTAAGCAACATTGCAGCACCGCCTTCATACTTTATAATTCATTAGTTTATGACTTACCATTATTATTCTTTATTTATTAAGACGTAGATTATATTAATACTTATAAAAATAAGACGTTTAAATACTGGTGTAGTTAAGTATGACGCAGTCAAATTTGATACAAAAGTAAAAACTTAATCTATTTAGCTTTTTATATGAGCAACATTTTTTAACAAGGACCCTCGGAGAACGACTTATCAGATTACACCTAAAAATTGAAAATAAGGGTCGGTTGAAAACTAAACTTTACAACAACCGAGATGACTTTAGTTTTCCAATAAGTAACTTTCTATTTCTGTGAGCAACATTCCAGCAGCACCTGCATACTCTTTTGTATTCATTTTTTTTTATTTACCATTACCGTTCATTATTTGTTTAGACGTGACTTGTATTAGTACTTTTAAAGATAAGACATTTTACTTACTGAATTATCTAAGGACTTCCTCTTTACTGGATGCGTACTCGTAGGTACTTTTTCAATGTCACAATCCTTTTCATGATTTGATACATCTTTAAGGGTCTTCTGAAATAAAAAAAAAAATATCCCAGCAACTAGGTCGTTCAATTGTATACATTATGACTTTCTTGATATTATACACACAGACGAAGAAGTATAATTAAAGACAATTTTTTTTTTTCATTTACCTGTCTACGATATATATGAAAAAGGTTTTTTTTCAAAAGTGCTGATTTATTTTAAAAATTGTTAGATATTTCACAATCTTACTATGACTTTGTTTAAACCTGTTTATTTCCTTTTGAACTTTGTTATGTAATCCTAATGATTTTAATAATGTGGAGCAGGATCTATCTACCCTTCCATGGTACATCAGATCACCCTTATTTTTTGTAAGTTTATTTTTTACTTATGAGATTGAACGTCCCTTTAGTATCTTTCGCTTCTCTTTTGTAATTCATTAATTTATTATTTAATATATTATTTTTTTTTTATTTAGACTTGGATTATATTAGTTCTTATAAAGAAAAGACTTTTACTTACTGGTGTATCTAAGAATGATTTTTAGAAGTTTGTGGCTATTACGACACATAATACCGCAGTTAGGTATGTTTTTAACGCAGTCAAATTTTATACAATAGCAACAAATTAATCTATTTACTATGCGTGCCAATAAATATTTTTTATCAAAGAGCATCGGAGAACGATTGATCAGATAACATCTAGAAATTAAACATTGGAGTCAGTTGAAAACTAAAATTTACGACAAGCGCAATGATTTCTGTTTTCCAGTTGGTAACTTTCCATTTCGATGTAGTAACATTCCAGGAGCGCCTGCATACGTTATTAATCATTAATTTATTATTCAACATTTATATTCTTCGTTTATTAAGACTTGAGTTCTATTAGTTCTTATAAAGATAAGACTTTTACTTACTGGTGTATCTAAGTATACATTTTAATAGTTTGCTGTTATTTAGACACATATTACCGCAGTTAGGTATGGTTTTAGCGCAGTAAAATTTTGTACAATAGCAACAAATTAATCTATGTAACTTTTTGTACGAGTACAATTTTTTTTATCAAGGAGCCTCGTAGAACGATTTTTCACGTTACGTCTAGAAATTGAACATTTGGGACGGTTGAAAACAAAACTTGACGACATAGAAGATGATTTCAGCTTTCCAGTTGGAAACGTTTAATTTCTATTTAGCAACATTGCAGCTGCCCCTGCATACTTCATAATTCATTATTTTATTACTAATCATTGTTATTCTTTATTTATTAATACGTAGATTATATAAGTACTTATAAAGATAAGACATTTAATTACTGGTGTAGTTAAGTATCACGCAGTCAAATTTGATACAAAAGTAAAAACTTAATCTATTTATTTTTTTATATGAGCAAAATTTTTCAACAAGGACCCTCAGAGAACGACTTATCAGGTTACATCTAGAAATTTAAATTAAGGGCCGATTCAAAACCAAACTTTACGACAACAGAGATGATTTTAGCTTTCCAATAAGTAACTTTCTAATTCTGTGTAGCAACATTCCAGCAGCACCTGCATACGTTTTTATTCATTTTTTTTATTATTTACCATTAGCGTTCATTATTTGTTTAGACGTGACTTGTATTAGTACAAAATGTACTTTTAAAGATAAGACATTTTACTTACTGGATTATCTAGGGGGTTCCCCTTTACTGGATGTGTACTAGTAGGTGCTATTTCAATGTCACAATCCTTTTTATGTTTTGATACATCTTTTAGGGTCTTCTGAAATAAAAACAAAATATCCATGCAACTAGGTTGTTCAATTGAAACATTATGACTTTCTTGGTATTCTTAATGGGAAGATTTTATACACACAGACGAAGAAGTATAATTAACGACAATTATTTTTTTTATATACCAGTCTACGATATATATAAATATTACCGGATGTGTACTAACTGAGTTACACGACAGGTGCCACATGTGGAACAGGATCTACCTACCCTTCCAGAGTACATGAGATCACCCTTATATGTGTAAGTTTATTTTTTACTTATGAAATTGAACGTCTCTTAGTATCTTTCGCTTCTCTTTTGTAATTCATTAATTTATTATTCAATATATTTTTTTTTTATTTAGACTTGGATTATATTAGTTCTTATAAAGATAAGAGTTTGACTTACTAGTGTATTTAAGAATGACTTTTAGTATTTTGTGGCTATTAAGATACATAATACCGCAGATAGGTATGTTTTTAACGCAGTCAAATTTTATACAATAGCAACAAATGAATCTATGTAACTTTGTGTGCTAGTAATTTTTTGTTATCAAAGAGCATCGGAGAACAATTGATCTGGTAACATCTAGAAATTAAATATTAGAGTCAGTTGAAAACTAAACTTTACGACAAGCGCGAAGATTTCTGCTTTCCAGTTTGTAACTTTCCATTTCGATGTAGTAACAATCCAGCAGCGCCTGCATACTTTATTATTCATTAATTTATAATTCAACATTAATATTCTTTATTTATTAAGATTTGAGTTCTATTTTTTCTTATAAAGATAAGACTTTTACTTACTGGTGTATCTAAGAATACCTTTTAATAGTTTGCTGTTATTTAGACACATACTACCGCAGTTAGGTAAGTTTTAACGCAGTAAAATTTTATACAATAGCAACAAATTAATCTATGTAACTTTTTGTACGAGTACAATTTTTTATCAAGGAGCTCGGAGAACCATTTTTCACGTTACATCCAGAATTTGAAAATTTGGGACGGTTGAAAACAAAACTTTACGACAAACAAGTTGATTTCAGCTTTCCACTTGGAAACTTTTCATTTCTATTAAGCAACATTGCAGCTGCACCTGCATACTTTATAATTCATGATTTTATTACTAACCATTATTATTCTTTATTTATTAAGACGTAGATTATATAAGTACTTATAAAGATAAAACATTTAATTACTGGTGTAGTTAAGTATCACGCAGTCAAATTTGATACAAAAGTAAAAACTTAATCTATTTAACTTTTTATATGAGCAAACTTTTTCAACAAGGACCCTCAGAGAACGACTTATCAGGTTACATCTAGAAATTGAAATTAAGGGTCGGTTTAAAACCAAACTTTACGACAACCGAGATGATTTTAGCTTTCAAAAGAGTAACTTTCTACTTTTGTGTAGCAACATTCCAGCAGCACCTGCATACTTTTTTATTCATTATTTTATTATTTACCATTACCGTTCATTATTTGTTTAGACGTGACTTGCATTAGTACTTTTAAAGATAAGACATTTTACTTACTGGATTATCTAAGGGCTTCCCCTTTACTGGATGTGTACTAGTAGATGCTATTGCAATGTCAAAACCCCTTTCTTGTTTTGATACATCTTTTAGGGTCTTCTGAAATAATAAAAAAAAAATCCATGCAACTAGGTCGTTCAATTATATACATTATGACTTTCCTGGCATTCTTAATCGGAAGATTTTGTACACACAGATAAAGAAGTATAATTAACGACAATTTTTTTTTCATTTACCTGTCTACGATATATATGAAAGAGTTTTTTTTTCAAAAGTGCTGATTTATTTTTAGAAATTGTTATATATTTCACAATCTTACTTTAACTTTGTTTAAACCTGTTTATTTCGTTTTGACCTTTGTTATGTAATTCTAATGATTTTAATAACTTTGTATTTGCATGCAGGTATCACAGATCTAATGTATGTGTTAATAGTGTGTGAATGTACGTTTTGATTGAGTTAAGCCTTTCAATTGATATTTTATCGTGTGTGTTTCTATGTTGTGATGTTATACTATTGTTTGAGAAAAAAGAGGAGGGTTGATACCATTAAAACATTTAATCCCGCTGCATATGTTTGCGCCTGTTCTAGGTCAAAAATCTGATGTACAGTAGTTGTCGTTTGTTTATGTAACAATAAAACAAACAAACAAACATACATACATACATACATACATACATACATACATACATACATACATATTACATACATACTCTTTTTCCCGAATATGACCTACCAAACTAGACTCATTACTGGATGTGTACTAACTGAGTTACACGACAGGTGCCACATGTGGAGCAAGATCTACCTACCCTTCCAGAGTACATGAGATCACCCTTATTTTTTGTAAGTTTATTTTTTACTTATGAGATTGAACGTCCCTTTAGTATCTTTCGCTTCTCTTTTGTAATTCATTAATTTATTATTCAATATATTATTTTTTTTATTTATTTAGACTTGGATTATATTAGTTCTTATAAAGAAAAGACTTTTACTTACTGGTGTATCTAAGAATGACTTTTAGTAGTTTATGGCTATTACGACACATAATACCGCAGTTAGGTATGTTTTTAACGCAGTCAAATTTTATACAATAGCAACAAATTAATCTATTTACTATGCGTGCTAATAATTTTTTTTATCAAAGAGCATCGGAAAACGATTGATCAGGTAAAATCTAGAAATTAAACATTGGAGTCAGTTGAAAACTAAAATTTACGACAAGCGCAATGATTTCTGCTTTCCAGTTGGTAACTTTCCATTTCGATGTAGTAACATTCCAGGAGCGCCTGCATACGTTATTAATCATTAATTTATTATTTAACATTGATATTCTTTATCTATTAAGACTTAAGTTCTATTAGTTCTTATAAAGATAAGACTTTTACTTACTGGTGTATCTAAGTATACCTTTTAATAGTTTGCAGTTATTTAGACACATATTACCGCAGTTAGGTATGGTTTTAGCGCAGTAAAATTTTGTACAATAGCAACAAATTAATCTATGTTACTTTTTGTACGAGTACATTTTTTTTATCAAAGAGCCTCGGAGAACATTTTTTCAGGTTACATCCAGAAATTGAACATTTGGGACGGTTGAAAACAAAACTTGACGACAAACAAGATATTTGCAGCTTTCCAGATGGTAACTAACTATTTCTGTTAATCAACATTGCAGCACCGCCTTCATACTTTATAATTCATTAGTTTATGACTTACCATTATTATTCTTTATTTATTAAGACGTAGATTGTATTAATACTTATAAAAATAAGACGTTTAAATACTGGTGTAGTTAATTATGACGCAGTCAAATTTGATACAAAAGTAATAACTTAATCCATTTAACTTTTTATATGAGCAACATTTTTCAACAAGGACCCTCAGAGAACGACTTTTCAGGTGACATCTAGAAATTGAAAATAAGGGTCGGTTGAAAACCCAATTTACGACAACGGAGATGATTTTAGCTTTCCAATAAGTAACTTTCTATTTCTGTGAGCAACATTCCAGCAGCACCTGCATACGTTTTTATTCATTTTTTTTTATTTACCATTAGCGTTCATTATTTGTATTAGTACTTTTAAAGATAAGACATTTTACTTACTGGATTATCTAAGGACTTCCTCTTTACTGGATGTGTACTCCTAGGTGCTTTTTCAATGTCACAATCCTTTTCATGATCTGATACATCTTTAAGGGTCTTCTGAAATAAAAACAAATATCCCAGCAACTAGGTCATTCAATTGTATACATTATGACTTTCTTGATATTCTTAATCGGAAGATATTATACACACAGACGAAGAAGTATAATTAACGACAATTTTTTTTTTCATTTACCTGTCTACGATATATATGAAAGAGGTTTTTTTCAAAAGTGCTGATTTATTTTAGAAATTGTTAAATATTTCACAATCTTACTTTAACTTTGTTTAAACATGTTTATTTCGTTTTGACCTTTGTTATGTAATTCTAATGATTTTAATACCTTTGTATTCGCATGCAGGTATCACAGATCTAATGTATGTATTAATAGTGTGTGAATATATGTTTTGATTGAGTTAAGCCTTTCAATTGATATTTTATCGTGTGTGTTTCTATGTTGTGATGTTATACTATTGTTTGAGAAAAGAGAGGAGGGTTGATTCCATTAAAACGTTTAATCCCGCTGCACATGTTTGCACCTGTTCTAGGTCAGAAATCTGATGTACAGTAATTGTTTTGTTTATGTAGCACACACAGAAAGAAAGAAAGAAAGAAACAAACAAACAAACAAACAAACATACATACATACATACATACATACATACATACCATTTTTCCCGAATATGACCTACCAAAGTAGACTTATTACCGGATGTGTACTAACTGAGTTACACGACAGGTGCCTAATTTTTTGTAAGTTTATCTTTTACTTATGAGATTGAACATCCCTTTAGTATCATTCGATAAAGATAAGTTATTTACTTACTGGTGTATCTAAGTATACCTTTTAATAGTTTGCAGTTATTTAGACACATATTACCGCAGTTAGGTATGGTTTTAGCGCAGTAAAATTTTGTACAATAGCAACAAATTAATCTATGTTACTTTTTGTACGAGTACATTTTTTATCAAAGAGCCTCGGAGAACATTTTTTTAGGTTACATCAAGAAATTGAACATTTGGGACGGTTGAAAACAAAACTTGACGACAAACAAGATATTTGCAGCTTTCCAGATGGTAACTTTCTTTTTCTGTTTATCAACATTGCAGCACCGCCTTCATACTTTATAATTCATTAGTTTATGACTTACCATTATTATTCTTTATTTATTAAGACGTAGATTGTATTAATACTTATAAAAATAAGACGTTTAAATACTGGTGTAGTTAATTATGACGCAGTCAAATTTGATACAAAAGTAAAAACTTAATCCATTTAACTTTTTATATGAGCAACATTTTTTCAACAAGGACCCTCAGAGAACGACTTTTCAGGTAACATCTAGAAATTGAAAATAAGGGTCGGTTGAAAACCAAATTTACGACAACCGAGATGATTTTAGCTTTCCAATAAGTAACTTTCTATTTCTGTGAGCAACATTCCAGCAGCACCTGCATACGTTTTTATTCATTTTTTTTATTTACCATTAGCGTTCATTATTTGTTTAGACGTGATTTGTATTAGTACTTTTAAAGATAAGACATTTTACTTACTGGATTATCTAAGGACTTCCTCTTTACAGGATGTGTACTCGTAGGTGCTTTTTCAATGTCACAATCCTTTTCATGATTTGATACATCTTTAAGGGTCTTCTGAAATAAAAACAAATATCCCAGCAACTAGGTCATTCAATTGTATACATTATAACTTTCTTGATATTCTTAATCGGAAGATATTATACACACAGACGAAGAAGTATAATTAACGACAATTTGTTTTTTCATTTACCTGTCTACGATATATATGAAAGAGTTTTTTTTCAAAAGTGCTGATTTATTTTAGAAATTGTAAAATATTTCACAATCTTACTTCAACTTTGTTTAAACCTGTTTATTTCGTTTTGACCTTTGCTATGTAATTATAATGATTTTAATACCTTTGTATTCGCATGCAGGTATCACAGATCTAATGTATGTATTAATAGTGTGTGAATATATGTTTTGATTGAGTTAAGCCTTTCAATTGATATTTTATCGTGTGTGTTTCTATGTTGTGATGTTATACTATTGTTTGAGAAAAGAGAGGAGGGTTGATTCCATTAAAACGTTTAATCCCGCTGCACATGTTTGCACCTGTTCTAGGTCAGAAATTTGATGTACAGTAATTGTTTTGTTTATGTAGCACACAAAGAAAGAAAGAAAGAAAGAATGAAAGAAAGAAAGAAAGAAACATACATACATACATACATACATACATACATACCCTTTTTCCCGAATATGACCTACCAAAGTAGACTTATTACCGGATGTGTACTAACTGAGTTACACGACAGGTGCCTTATGTGGGGCAGGATCTACTTACCCTTCCGGAGTACATGAGATCACCCCTATTTTTTGTAAGTTTATCTTTTACTTATGAGATTGAACATCCCTTTAGTATCATTCGATAAAGATAAGTTATTTACTTACTGGTGTATCTAATGGCAACGCCTTTACTTGCTGGATCAAGTCGGATTCAGTTTCATAGTAATAATCCGTTTCATAGTTAGCTTCATTATTTTGGGTCTCCTGAAATTAAAACATATCTCTGCAATAAGGTCGTTGCATTGTATACATTATTAAGTGATTTTTTTCTCTTTTAAATTTTTTGGAATGATAATAATAAATTACTTACACAATAATAATAATAATATAACTGATACAATAATAATAATACTTTTACTTATACAATAATAATAATAATGATAATATAACTGATTCATTAATTATTATACTTTTACTGATACAATAATAATGATAATTGTTTTGGTTTGGTTTTTGCTCTTGTGGGGAAACATAGCTACATTTAATAGCTATATTTATGTTTTTATATGCATATAGGCAACAGTAGTAAACCACTATTCAGAAGTAACTATCGATTGAAAGAAAACAATTCAAGGCAAAACAATTGAAACCGAGGGAACACATTACCTACAATAGGAACAGACATAAAGAATTACAACAAACACGAACGCACATGGAAACAGACTGTCTGGTAACAACTGCCATATAAATCTGATATCGTAGAACTTTAACTCTTGAAATTTTATGCAGTCAAAGACAATGTATGTGATCTGTATTTTGCTTAAACTTACAAGTTTTTCTTCAAAGCTAGGCTCGGTTACTTGAGGTATCTGAAACAAGGATAACAGTAATCAAAATGTTATAAGTTACATAAGTTAAACCCAAACTCATTTATAAATCAATTAAATGTGTATTCAACTATTCATATCACTTATGACTTGACTCATAAAAGTATACCGCTATTCTAACAAACTACAATTTGGTAAGTTTTTAACGCCGTCCAATCGCATAGAACAGCAAAAAACTGTAAATAGCTGCGGTATCATGTGTCCAAATAACGTTAAATATGACACGTATTTCGTTTTATAAGTTACTTTTTAGACATGTTTACTGTAAGACCATTTTAAAGACAATCATACAAAACCTAATATAGAAAGAATAAGAGAAATAGACTCCGTAATAAAGACCTAATTTCATCACAAAAATCAATTGTTATTGCTGAACCATAAATTTGACGAACTTAAGTTTCAAGATGTCATTGAATTGTTTAGGTGATAAAATAAGGCGTTTAAGAGCAATACATTGGCTATCCTAAGCAGATATATAACGGTATTTACAAAAGTGCATACCAGATAAGCATTGAAGTAGCATTGAAAATATATACCACAACACATTTATATAGTTTTACCTTAAGACGAGGCTTGTATTTTTCTGTTGGCACAGGCTCAGCATCATCCTGTAATGATCTTAACAAAACTTTATCTTTAATTTGATGCTTTCGTGACAGGTGATCTCGCAGTCGATCGTATTGCTTGTCACATAAGGGGCAATATCTAACAATATATCCCCGGCTACTAACCGCTCTTTGTCCTTTTTCATTTAGTTCTCCGTGTTGCTCTTTCAAATGTCTTTGCAGATTTTGTAGTGTTTTTCCACACACATGGCACTGACGCTTAGCTGAACCGTTTTCCTTTTCATGCTTTTGTTTGATGTTTTTATCAATACAGCGCCTTTTAATTTGACGACAAGAAGATGATAGTGGTCTTCTTTTTACTGGTGACCTTTCTAATGGTGAAATATTGGATGTATTATCAATCACTGATACTTTATATTTGTCAATGTCCTCCAACCATTTATCTATACGTGCCATTCTGTAGTTACTGGTCTCTGTGCTTATTACATCAGGGTGTTCAGTTGAAGATTCTGAATCATTTTCATTTACATGGCACTGACGCTTAGTTGAACTTTTTTCCTTTTCATTTCGTTGTTTGATGTTTGTTTCAGTACAGCGCCTTTTAACTTGACGACAAGAAGAAATAAGTGGTCTTTTTTTTACTGGTGACCTTTCTGATGGTGGAATAATGAATTCATGATGTTTGTTACAGTCCTCCACCAATTTTTCGATACCTGCCATTCTATTGTTACTGGTCGTTGTGCTTATTGCATCAAGATGATCCGTTGAAGATTCTGAAGAATTTTCATCTTCATCTTTACCAGGAACCCACTCACTGCCAGATGAAACAATCTCAGATTCGCTGAGTGTTCTACAAAATTACATTATAAAGTATAAACATAAAAATGCTTGCAACGTGACTCTCTATATTGTTTCCTGAAACAACATAATCATTCCCCACACCTAGGATTAATTCATGGCAAGTAGTCAAAACGTCTACCGTAATCTTTACAAACTATATTAAGGGCAAACAGAAAACAAATCTTAAAGTTAAGACATATAAAGAAGCATGTATCACAATAAGCAACTTCTGACATCATAAAGAATGTTATTAAACTGACTCTCAGACAGTTTATGAATATTTGAACAATTTCTATAATATTCATATACCTTAACCGCAATGCTGATTTACGTTACCGCTGTTATGTATTATTCCTCGCTAAACATGACCAGAATTTCTATACTGCTGCAAACTGTTTACAAAAGCGGTAGCCCTATTGTATTTCCTATCATGATTGCCTTAATAAAGGGCTGCTGATTCCAAATGGTGAAGTTGAAATCATCCCTTTGTAAATTATACAGAAGATATCACCAGTTGGTTGACCGTTGTGATAAAATGTGTCCCTGATTATATCGAATATGTTCCTTATGTCGTAACTGTTACCCATACTCTTTTCACAAATTTCACTAACCGAATAAGACCATTAACCAGATGTGTACTGGTTTGAGCAACACGATTGGTGCCACATATGGAGCAAGATCTACTTACTCCTCTGCAGCACTTGAGATCACCCACAGTTGTGGTTGGAGACATGATGCTTAGCATTTAGCTTTCTATGTTGTTTTTTGTGGACTGTTATCTGTTGTTGTTTTTTGCCATGGCGTTGTCAGTTTATTTTTGATTATGAGTTTGACTGCCCTTTTTGTATCTTTCTACCCTCCTCTTTTAGTTTTTATTTCAGTTCAACGGTTCAAGCGATTGTTTGCAATACTTTTATATATCATATGAAACATGATTAAGAGAAACAGTATTAACAAATATATACCTTTTGCATTCTAAATGAAAAAATGGAATAAAGTACTAGTTTATTCTCAATCTTTACATATCGTAACAAGGTAAGGACAGTTTTAACTGATTACTGATTTTTAGATATAAACAATCTTACTCTTGGACCTGCTCTGTTTCAGCTGCGACCACCTGCTTTCTCCAGTCAAATGTTTCTTTTTTCAGACCGTCATAGTTGAAGCAAATCTCTTTGCCTGGTTTAATGTCTGAACTAGCAAAAAATAAAATATGCGGTCCATCTAGATCATACAGTTTACCAATTGCATTGGGATTTGTCATGCTGTCGTTTACTAATCGCCCTAGAGACCCATCGTCCTCAGAGGCGTCTATCCTATAAGACAACAGTATAAGTATAAAGAGATTATTTTGCAGCATTAATGTAATAGTATACCAAAGTAGAAATAAATACTTGCTAAAACTGATAGATATCTCTAATAGAGAACGTGACCTTGATATCACTATTAAGAAATTCCGTACGTATTTTCTTTTATTCTGTCCATGCTCATTTGGTATTACATGTTACTGGTATAACTAAAATGTTAACATCTATTATAATTTCAAATGTATTTTCTGCAATCAGTTTGAATATAAATGTGTTCTTATGTGAGTTGATACGTAAGCATGGCTCACTTCAAAATTAATTTAGATTTTACATACGCACCCGTTTACACATATAACACACTCACAAAAATACACAAGCACATCAACACAAACAAATAAATAAACACACACACACACACACCGATAATACTATTTAATGTATCAATAGCTAATAGTTGTAGTTTCCAGAAGAAGCCAGTAAGATAAAACACAAGCCATTTAAAATAAATGTTTTTTCATAGCTGCATTGCTTGATTTTTTAATACAATCTTCATGGCGTCCCGCTTTGTCGGCTTTGATAAAAAGAGATATGCAAAGTATTTATTTTGTCAAATCTGCAAGACACTTTACATACCAAGTAAGGTTCCCTTTGTATTTAAACTGAAATACGTATGTCAAATCTGTTGGTTCTTTCCTAACAACTTTGCCTCGATAATCAAAGAGAACATCTCCTTTTGAAAAACTTCTGGTGGCAAACACACCTCTACCTACAAAAAAAAATAATCTTAATGTATTTCAATCGGAAACCATGTCGATTCTTGCAAAATAGATAATACTTTTTCTGTTAAAATTTCAACTTTCCTAGGAAAAATTCTTAAGTTTCTATAAAAACCAAAATGTGAGAAACAATATAATATGAGAAAAGAAAAGATTTTTAAAAGAGAGATATGGTTAAAAAATTAAACAAATTGCAGTCTTGTTGTTAAAATGAACTGCTGTAAAAGAATGAGTTGAGTTAAGTACACCATGATGTATTTTATGTATCATTGACCGGATGAACAGACGAGCAGACAGATCCAGAACACTATTTGCATAAGCTTTATAAGTGCTGATTTGAAAATACAATGTCGGCTACATTTAGAAATAATAACTAAAGTTTGATTTTCACGATCTGATCAAAGACGTTTTTCTATTAGTTTATTTTAAAACAAGAATGTGTCCCAAGTACACGGATGCCCCACCAGCACTATCATTTTCTATGTTCAGTGGACCGTGAAATTGGGGTCAAAACTTTAATTTGGAATTAAAATTAGAAAGATCATACCATAGGGAACAAGTGTACTAAGTTTCAAGTTGATTAGTTTAGTTTAAACATATTTGTTTATAGTGGATTGGGAAACAAGTTTTGCAAATCAAGTTGATTAGACTTCTTCAAAAACTACCTTGACCAAAAACGTTAACCTGAAGCGGACGGACGAATGGACGCACAGACGGACGAACGGACGGACGGACAAACGGACGGACGGACGAACGGAGGCACAGACCAGAAAACATAATGCCCCTCTACTATCGTAGGTTTGGCATAAAAAAGGCTGTGTAAGGGTTAATTTCTTTATCGAATTGGGAAATATTTTGAACCCATCTAATTCTGATCAATCAAAAGACAGATAAAGTGATGTTCATACCTGTATATGGATAGAAATATTATAACTTACCTTTTTCTTTATTTATGAACTTTATGATAAACCCACTAGGATTTGTCGTCGAATTCACAATTACATTCACATTACTGTGGATGATTTTAAATTTGTCCATATTCCGTTTCTTCCTTTCCATAACCTAAAGCATTAGGGTTGACATATTTTTTAACATGTATGTCTACAGACATGAATATATAAAATGCAATTAATGACTGCAGGTGTTGAATCATACTTTTGTCATGTGTATAGATAGTGAGATTTCTATGGTCAACTGAAAAACATCCAACTCCTGTAATTTCGTGTTCAATCCAATCAACGTGTAATTTTTCATTGAAAATGTAAATAAATGTTCATTTTCTAATCATATACTAAACATAAACCCATTTGTGTTTCTATGTGTATTTTTTATATTTGAATATATCTAAAATAAGTAGACAATAACAACCAAAACCAAGGAGTAAGCAAAGACTTAAAAAAAAATAAGAAATAGCACGAACTCCACTAACACCCGGGAATAAAATCAAGTGCTCCTGAACCGTATACGGAACCCGTCGTGGTGTTTATTTGTTCAATCCAGTAACGATGTAAGGTTTGTTTGACTGAGGAAGAATATCAGAAATGATTTCTGACACACTTAATGACCAATCAGCCCATGATGGTGACCGTAAAAGTTCTTGAGTGATGACTTTATTTTGATTGATTCATAGCCCTGTCCTATCATCTTTTGAAAAAGCATTATTCCCCGCTAAACAACATCAATGTACTTTGAGCTAGCTTTAGAGTAACGTATCAATTGAGATACACATACTCCATATGCTGATGCCGCTGGAATGTTGCTATGAATGAGGATATGGCAACACAAATGATATGTGAGTTTTTACTTTGCTTATAAACAAAAGAAATAATTGAAAGACACTAGAGATATACTAGATAAATAAAAACTTAACAAAAATAAAAACTCCTAGCCAGTCTCTTACAAAAGAAGGTCTGTCAAAAAGAAAGTTAAAACCTGCATTAGTAAACAGAAAGAAAACTAAAATTGTTAAAGCAATCATATATTTAAACTTTGTTGGAAACAATGAAAAGCGCTGTTCTTGACAGGAAAATGACAAAGTTAAACAATTTCCACAGCAAAAAGCTGCTACGTTATTCAAAGTGCGTGCCAAAAAATCATGGACTTTCAAATTTTGTTCTTGACAAAAATGTTATGGTAACAATAAATTATAGTCATTTTGGAAAAATAACAAGCCAAATGCGTGAATAACGCCCTTATAAAGACATAATGAATAAAAAAAATAAAAATGTAAGAACAATTAGATATAAAAGAAAGTTTAATATCTGAAAAAAAAAATCAAAAAATCAAAGATACTAAAATTCATGTTTATAATACTAGGTCAAATACAACATAGTATAACATAATTTAAGAAATATTTGAGCTTAAGAAATGTTTTCCGCATTTCAATAACATTTACCGCCGACGGAACAGCAGATACCGCTTTCAAAATGTCGCCTTTATTTTCTCGTTTGAACTGTGTTGCATTGTCATTTTGAGGACTCTTGTATCTGACAATGCAGAATAGGATTTGCTCGTTGTTGAGAGCCGTTCGGTAACCTATAGTTTTTGTTTTATTTCTATTGTAGTTGGTCTCTTGTGAAAAGATTTCATTGGCAATCACACCGAATCTTCCTTTTTCATGTTTATTGCAATTCCTAAAAAGAAGAAAGTTACCAATAGAAAAAAAAAATGATCAATACTTTAAACAAGAATAAATGCCAAATTAAAACCTCAAATGTAGTTTGACTAAATAGGACTAAGGCTTACAGTTTGAAAATAATTACAAAACCTTAACTTGGTAATAAACAAAAAAAATGTTCTATATGTTTTTGAGTCAATTGTGACTAAAAGCGGTTCTAATCTATTATTTCTATTTTCAGTTTTTCGTAAGTTAACATCATCAGCAAGCACAGTGTTTTCATTCTTTAACTTAAAGGCAAGTAGAATATTTGTCAACAACTGTATCAACTTACTTAGAGTAGAATGTGCTTTATGAAGTTCAGAGAAAAATGAAATAATTATTAAATCAAATTTGCAGTTTATCAATTTAATGTATAAACATTTATGAAGTTAAATGAGGGAAATGATTGCGGCCTTAATAGCCTTGAAATAGCAAATAAAGAACTTGATTCGATTTGCTGTTACGCGAAACATTTCGATTATTACTGCGGTAAAGATATACCTAACTGCGGGATTATATGTCCAAATGGTGGTAAATTATGAGATGTCTTCTGTATATTTATAATAATTGTGTATTTTCACGTGTTAGTACGTCTTCCGGAACCAAAAAAAAATATGATTACATTATGTTTCTAAAGGTTGAAGTTCAGTATTTGGGCTCATTTTCATTGAATCCAGTCATTGCATTGTATATAAAAATATTCTTATTTTATTATTTGTATTCTCAGAATATTTATTGATACGACGGTCATACACAAGTTCAACAATTGTTTTAAAAATATAGCGAAAACATCATAAAGTGTAAATAATTTGCGATCTTTATTTCAAGTAAAAAAAGGAACTTGAAAGCTTTTGATTTTTCGTAGTGTTTGAAATGTTGTGCTTTGTTATTATTTTAAAATTAAGGTCTATTACCTTTTTCTGTTATTTGCCTCTTCTTCGTCTGAAAGTTAAATATATAATGACATTTAGTTGCAAACAAGCTTTCAATAGAAAAGTCATTATTGTTTTGAGTTGCTGAATATTTTTTTCGGGACCATTTTTTTTTATTTGTTTTTAATTTTGTTTGAATTACCCCTATGATATTCTCTTATCAATTCAAACAAAACCCTGGGCCCAGTTTTAGTTTGATAACCGCTCGAAATTGGTTTAAAGAAAAGATTAACATGGTGATCTGACAAAGTTTAGTAATGATCGAATTCTTATAAAAAAATGCAAACTACATTGCTCACTTTTCAATTTAATTTTCGTCTTCATCGAAATCCACCATAATAAAATAAACAATAACAAAATCAAGGTTTCTGCAAAAGTGAAGTGTATCGCTCAATCCACTCAATGAAAAAAACGCTAAGAAATCAACATCGTTTAGATCAAAATCTAAAACGTCTACATCATTGTCTTGGCAAAACAAATTCGCCAAAATGAACTCAGGATGAAGCATGAAACCAATAAAACCGTAGGGATGCTCCATGCGTAAATGTAAGTAGGATCGGTAATGGGTTAGGGTTAGCCATTTTATCCCGCCAAAATGGTCATGTGGTTAATATTGTTAACCTTTAACCCATAATCCATTCCAGTAAACTGTTACCCATCACCCAGTATATGATTACCAATTACCAACTACGAAGTACACCTTTACCGTTTATATATTACCCATTACCCATTATCAAGTATACCGTTACCTTTTACCAATAACCCATTCCACAGTATACTGTTACCTTTTACCCATTACCCATTATACCGTTAACCATTACCAATAACCCATTATACCGTTACCTATTACCCAATTACTTAGTATAACGTTACCTATAACCGATTACCCAGGCAACCGTCACTCATTACCCACTACCTAGTATACCCCATTACTCATTACCAAGTGTACATTACCCTTTACCTATTATACAGTATATCGCTTTTCACTACCCATTACCTAGTATTTTGTTACCCATTAACCAGTAAACCGTTACCGTTTACCCATTACCAAGTATACCTTTACCCTTTACCCATTACCCAGTATACCGTTATCCTTTACCTATTTTGTCAAAATATCAAGGCATCGGTGAATTCAAAATTCGTTAAAAACAGACATAAGAAGATTCAAAAGTATGCATGATAAACAGAGTTGAAAAAGAAAATACTAACTGTAGAATAAAATAAAACTAATCTGTAAAGTAGGAAAGTCCTAGAATAAAAACAATGAAATAATATTAGCAAGACTGTCTCCATAAACATTTAAAAAACTCACATTTGTAGTCCGCATATGCTATAACTAGACGTGGTATAAATTAACGTAAAAGGAAACTAAAGAAGAAAGGAACTAGAACTGACCAGATTTCAAATGATACAAAAAATCAAAAAAATTAAAATAAACGACAGTAGAACTTAAGAAAGATAAATCGTTGTTCTTGGCAATATGCAATTAAATTATGAAAATTATTATTAGAAAACAAAACAACGTAGTGGTAGCCCCCAAAAGCAAATTCCTGCAACTCAATATTTTGATTAAAACAATACATAAGAAAATTCACAAACTCATCATAAATACCGAAACATAAAAAACCGTATGGAATCAGCATAATTTAGAAAATATATCTATCAAGTTTAAAAATTAAAGAAAGAAAATGAGAAAATAAAAACCACTGAAGATCTTGAAGTTCTTTTTATTCTGAAAAAAAAGATATAACAGTAAGTTTTTCTAGTTTTCCATATAATGTTTTACGACTGTATTGACAGAATAGAGAGAAAACTCAGTCAAGATATGTTTCAATCCTCGGTATATAAGCTGATTAAAAAGTGCCTTTCATATTGTAATAAAATGACGTTACGTTACCTCATATACTTCAATTGCATACTAAAAAACTAAGCTCCAAATCCTCAAGAATCAATGTAACTTACAACCAATAAGTGATTACACAGCTTTCAATTCAGATACAGACGCTTATAAACTATCTTTGTTTAACTTCCGGTGTAAGGTACCTTATCCATTACCATTTCTAATCACCTAGTAAACTGTTATCCAGTACCCTTTACTTATTACCAATTACCGAGTATACCGTTACCAATTACCCATTTCTTTGTATACCGTTACACATTACCCATTACCCAATAATTCTTATATGATTTGCATATCTATAAATACTTGAATTGGATTGGTCAATTAGAATTTTTCTCTAAGTTTACACTTCGATAAACCATGTTTCCGAAACTACTTTTGTAATCTATTCATGCGCGATACACAAGCTTGCAGTGATCCCGGGATTTTCAGCAAATTGAGATTTAAAAACAATTGCATAACAGTTGTGACTATTCTAGTGCATATATATAACAAAAAAAGAAATAAATTTAATGCACCAAAGCTTCGAAAATGTATAAAAATAAAATTTAAAAAAATTCCGCGAAATTTCATGAAGGATTAGGCGAATTAACGTCATGGCAAAACAACGACGTCATGCGAATGGAATTTTTTAAGGGAAAGACTATTTCGTTACGTGTACGCTTCAAATTCGGATAACATTTAATTAAAATAAAGTTTTTGAGGTAGGTGCTATTTCATTTAAGATTCTTCTGTATTTATCGGACAGTTATGGTTTTTAGAAAGTCAAGATGGCGGCGTACTCCTTAGTTACGACTAGCCAATGTGCTTTTGATGGTAAATATATATAGTAGCCATCAACAAAAAAATGTTTATTAAATATCACAAATGTTTGGCTGAAGAATTATAAGGATTAAACACATTTTTTCTAGAGGTTATTGATGTGTAAACCGGGGCTCTTACTCACAAACTCAACATAAAAGTCCTTCGGACTTTTATTCAGTTAGTGAGTTAATCGCCCCGGTTTACACATCAATAACCTCTAGAAAAAATGTGTTTAATCCTATAGTATACTGTTACACATTACTCATTACCCAGTATATCGTCACTCATTACACATGACCTGGTATGCCGTTACCAATTACACAGTATACCGTTACCAATAAACCATTTGCCAATAAACCTTAACCAATTACCCATTACCATGTATAACCTTATCCATTACCCATTACCCCTTTTTACCGTCACCCATTACCCATTACCCAAAAATCTTTACTAATTATCCAGTATACCGCTATGTATTACACAATATACCTCTACCCATTACCCACAAAACATTTACCCATTTCCCAGCTGTATACCACTATCCATTACCCATTACTCAGTATACCTTTACCCATTACCCATTTCCCAACTTACCGCTACCCATTTCCCATTACAGAGTATACCGTTATCCATTACCCATTACCCAGTTTACCGCTACCCATTACCCATGTTTACCTTTACCCATCACCAGTATACCGTTATTTATTACCCATAACCCAGTTTATCGTTACCCATTACCCATTACCCAGTTTACCGCTACCCATTACCCAAGTTACCGCTACCCATTACCTATTATATAGTATACCGTTATCTATTACCAATTACCCAGTTTTACAACATGTAGTTCAACATCATTTAACAAATGTTCGAGCTTTAGAAATGTTTTCCGCATTCTTCTAGCAATTTCCGGCTACGGGTGGGCATATACTGCTAGGTACATTACAGCGGTAAAATGTTACTATTTACCGCACTAAGGCTGTCATTTACCGCATGAAAGTTGTCATTTACCGCTGTTCAGTAGCCAATTACCGTCGTGGTTGCCATTTACCGCATTTAAATCGTCAATAACCTTTATAAAATAACCAATTACCGTCGTGGTAATTGGTTACTTTATAAAGGTTATTGGCGATTTAAATGCGGTAAATGGCAACCTAGTTATCAATTTCCGCCGTATAGTTACCATTTACCGTAGCGGTAGTTAGCTAGTTGACAATGATAAATGACAATTTATCTGCGGTAAATGGCAACCAAGTTGTCAATTACCAATATACAGTAGCCATTTACCGTAGCGATTGGTAATTGACGACTTAAATGCGGTTAATTGCAACCTAGTAGTCAATTACCAATATACAGTAGTCATTTCCGTAGCGGTAATTGTTGACTTTGATGCAATAAATGGTAACCTAGGTGTCAATTACCGATATACGGCAACCATATACCGTGGCGGTGATTGGCTACTTGATAGTGGTTATAAGAGACCTTTGTGTGGTAAATGACGACATTATCGCGGGAGAAGATAATTTTTTCCATCAACAGAGATAGGTAGTGCTTATGATGTTGTTTTTTTGTTGTTGTAGCATGATTTTTTGTTCAAGGTTACAATTTGTTTTCATGTGGCAATTAATTTACGATGTCTTGTTTTATCTAATAAGATTATTTTTGGTTTCTGAAGATACATTTGTAGATTTTCGGAATATCAAAAGTTGAAGATTAAAGCATTTGCTGACTTTTCTGACTTTATATTTATTTCTATTTTGTATATTTCTGCCAATGTGTTGCTAATCCTTATAATTTAAAAGGAAAGATCCCCCCCTCCCCAAAAAAAAATGTGATATCGTTAATTTTCTTACAAACATAACATACCAAGAGCTACGTTTTCATAAAATTGGATAAGTAAATAACAATCCTGTGCTGAAAACCCAGCAATATATTGACATCCATAGATATAAAAATCAGTACAGTCTAAATTTTTAGCCATAGAGAATTCTATGGCATCTCTAAACTGCTAGTTATAAGAAAAACAAAGAAATCCAAATGCATGATTAACATTTTTCATAGCTTAGATTGGGAGACAAAAACAAATATTTTAATGACATCAAATTAGCAGAAATCTTTAAACTTTCTGAATTTAAAGACAAAGTGTGTAAGTAGATGTTCATTCATAACAATTTCATTTCTACGTATTCAAAGGTTGTAATCGTCGACTCTTGAAAATCACCAAACAACAGATATGTCGTGTTTTGTTTTCATCCAAGTATTTTTATTTTTGGAACAAAAAGTATAAGTAAACGAAAATAAATATTTATACTTATTAAACTATAGTACTTAGAAACGTGCCTACCTATCTATTGCTTTACTATCTTTACTATCTTTATTTTCTTCTTGTTCTTCTATCTTTACTTTCGTCTTGTTCTTCCCTCTTTCTTTCCTATTTTTTGGTATTGAATCTAAAAGAAATAAGTAAATATAATTAAAAGATTAACTTTGAAATTAATAAACTTAGCAAAAGCATATACTGTGTCTTCACAATAAAAAATATTCTATAAAAATAAATAATAATAATAACAATAATAACTAGATTTGTAATTGCTAGCAATAACGGATGGCACCCTCCCCCCATTGCCAGGTGAACGGCAGCCATTTTGATAATTCCGAGGTCAAAGAGTGCATCTACAGATGTTTAGTAACATAAGGCAAAATTTCATAAAGTTTGAAGCATTTTAAAAGTTTGGATATTTTTGCTGTTTCCATGGTTTCAGCGACCATTCAAAGAGTGCATCTACAGATGTGTAGTAACATAAGGCAAAATTTCATAAAGTTTGAAGCATTTTAAAATTTTGGATATTTTTGCTGTTTCCATGGTTTCGGCGACCATTTTGAAATGCAAACTTCAAAATGCACATCGTCCAATGTTGCTCATCATTACTGTGAAGTTTCATTAAGTTTGTTGCATTTTGATATTTTGGACGATTTTGCTGTTTTCATGGTAACGGCATCCATTTCAAAAATTCCAACTTCAAAAGTCAACTCTGCTTATGCCAGTGACCATTTCAATAAAGTTTCATTCAGTTTGCAGCATTTTTTTCTTTCTTTGAAATTTTTGACCTTTTTGCATTGTGTCCATGGTAACAGGAGCTATTTTGGGATTTCTAACTCCAAATGCCACATCTTCTAATGTTGCTCATCGTTCGTGAAAAGTTTTATGAAGTTTGGAGCATTTTGAGATTTTTGAAATTCTTGGTGTTGTTTCCATGGCAACAAAGTAGTTCCAGTGAGTTCCAAAATCATCCAACACCTGTATATATTGGGCACCTACATTGTATAAAAATATAATGATTCTGAGTTAAAGTATTATCCAAACAGTTCACCAACCCCAAAACTGGAATTTTCATGAAGCAAGTACTGACACCGTTGACGAGCTATATGTCAAAAATACCTTAAAAATTTAGCAAAATTCATTAGAATCCAACTTTGCCTGAGGGAGTTAAGTTTGTTAAATCATGTCAGTACCAACATGTATTGGACCTCATTAACCAAAACTGACCATATTTGCCCTTCATCAAGTGAATATATATAGTCGCCAATAAATCAGTTATATTTATAGATTAGGAGGAACTGTATATTACAAATAACAGCAATATTAGAAAACAAAATACTCAAACAATTTCATTAGCACCACTTAGTGCCAGCATGTCCTCTTTTTGTTCAATATATTGAATCGTTAACAAATATCAGAAGTAAACATACCTCAGACTGGTTTGTATAACAAAATTATTTGTCCGCGTCAACTTGACCATATTTATTTTGTAAATCTTAATAACCGCAAGGTAAATCAGTAATTATGTTTTTATCAGAATGGGAAGTACTATACAAGTTACAGCAATATTTAAAAAAAAATAACTCAAAATTTTGGTACACATGAATTTAAAGTGCCAGCATGTTCACTTTTAATTCAAAATATTAAATCGTAAAAAAAATATCAGAAGTTTTCATACATCAGACTGACTAGTATAACAAAATTACGTGTCCGCATCACCAAAACTGACCATATTTGCACTATAGTGTGTAAATCATTATAGCAGAATAGTAAATCAGTTATATATTATTATCAAGATGGGTTGTATAATACAAATAACAGCAATAATTGAAAACAATGACTTAGATATTGGTTCGCATCAATTTATAATGCCGGCATGTCCTATTTTTATTCTCAAGATATTGAATCATAAGCAAATATAAAAAGATTTCATACCTCATACTGACTTGTATAACAAAATGTTTGTCTGCATCAACCAAAACTGACCATATTTCATTTATGATGTAAATCTGTATAACTTCTTAGCAAATCAGCTATATTTTTATATCAGAATGGGTTGTATAATACAAATGACATCAATATTAAAAACAAATGAATATTTTTTTTCAGTTCGCATCAATTTATAGTGCCAGCATGTCCTATTTTTATTCAAAATATGGAATCGTAAACAAATTTCAGAAGTTTTCATACCTCATACTGACTGGTATAACATCATTATTAGTCTGTGTCAACTAAAACTGACCATATTTGCACTTGATTATGTAAATCTAAATAGCTTCATTGTAAATCAGTTATATTTTTTTATATCAGAATGGCTTGTATAATACAAATGACAGCAATATTGGAATACACATGACTAAACATTTTGGTTCGCATCAATTTATAATGCCAGCATGTCCTATTTGTATTCAAAATACTGAATCATAAGCACATATCGTAAGTGCTCATACCTCAAACTGACTTGTATAACAACATTATTTGTCTGCATCAACCAAAACTGACCATATTTGCACTTAATTATTCACAGTTTATCATTTATATCTTTATATCAGCATGGGTTGTATAATAGGTATAATTCAATGACAGCAAAATTGGAAAAAAGGCTAAATATTTTGGTTTGCAGCAAACTAATCAATCAAAAGTTATATGAAATAATTAATGCAATTTAAACAAAAAAACGTGCATCATACTTGTCTTCTTTAAAGAAGAAATATTTCAAATTATCACTTTCGGTAGAATTTTACAGCAGTTAGACATTAATTTTAGGTATATTCTTACCAATGTAGGAGCGTTCGAGTATTTAATCTGGCAACAAGTACATACTATTGGATTATTTGTTCTGATTTCAAACCAATACCATGTCAAACAACACTTAATGAGAAAGAAGTAGTGCAATAATTCTGCAACACTTTCTGGTCGGAGTTTTTAGAAAAAAGAAATAACCAGTTTTGCAAAAATTAATATAATACGATTGAATCCAACAACGCGTATATACTACCGGATCAAATTAACCGATTTCATGTCATTAAATATCGTTTTTAATCGATACTCTACATCAATTGTTTGATGCTTTGAACTTTCGGTAAATTATAACGGATTTTTGTACATTTCACTCCTAGAAGGGTTCATATATAAGTGGTAATCTACTACCAAATCTGAATAGTATTAGTAAACAATGTAGATTGTACTCTAGTAGTCTTTTCTTTCATAAAGTTTTATCTTAAAATATCATATAATATTCATTCAAGTCAGGTATATTCTCTGGACATTGTATACAATACTTTTTGTGTTAAAGGAACACACATCTTATTCATTTGAAATAAGAATTGATATTAGGAAGAAATTCATCCGAACCTTAACAATGCTTCCAAGGATTTGCAGTGTAGACAACATTGGACACTATCTACATTGAGGATTTATGCATTGGTGATCAGTAACGGAAACTACTGTAAATACTAGATACTGAATACAAAAAATTTATTTAACAAAAGTATGAACACACCATAAAAAACTCCGTGCACAGGTTTATGATTAAAATAAAAAAAATATTTACGCTATCTTTCTTTTCAATTGTTCTTTCCAATCCGTTGCAACTAACAAAATAAATAATTAAATTAACTCTTCAATTTCAATTAATTTCCTAACATAACACAATTATGAATAAACAGAAGACATAATTTACCACCATTAGGATATATAATCCCGCAGTTAGGTATATTTTTACCGCAGTTATAATCCAAACTTTTCGCGTAACATTTAATCAAATCAAACTAAGTTCTTTATTTATCATTTCAAAGTAATTAAGGCCGCATTTATTTGCCTTATATAACTTCATTCGTTTTTATGGAAATAACCCTAATGTTCCCCTTGTACAGCAATTTCTATTGTGACGTCATCACATATACTTTTAAAAGGATAACTAAAATGATAATTTCAATGATATAACGAAAAAATACAATTCTCATAGGAATTTTGTAGCTGCAAAATTAGTCCAATAATTTCTACACATTTAAAAAAAAAACGGACAACGATCTATTGAGGAATAAAGAAGTTACAACGAAATTAAGGAACATACCTTTTCACGTCTGAACCCTTGAAAGTCTCAGCATCAAAAGGGTGACATAAGGAGGTAACCGATGTTTTATGTTGAGGGCTAGCAAAAAGGCAATTACTTATTTTACCCTTTTCATTTCAAATTGTTGTGACTTATCCCATTCTCAACGGATTTTCGTCATCTAGGCATAATTTAAAGTTAATTGTTTCAGCTGTAATAATAATGTAAACAAAATATGCCAATCCTTTAAAAATTATTATAAAAACTGTCAAAGTAAATGTAAATGTAAATTCCACATGTGGCTTTATATGGTCATCTTGAGAATTGCAATTTCTTTTTAAATTTCGAAAACGTAAGAAACAACTAGATTTTTCATATAAAAATCCTCCCATGTTTTAAGGTGATTTGACTGTTCGTCTCACAGATGTCGTTCGACAAGTTTATGCATAAAGATAACTGAGAGAACAAAAGACATCTACCTTAAAAACTCTACTGCCCTATCTTCACAAAAGAAAATGAAAATCTTTATTCACAAGCATTTACATCAGCGAAAAAATAAAAACTATAAACGGAAAATGCTTAATTCTGAAATGTCTTGAATTAAATAGATACGCATCTAAATTATTTAAAAAAAAAAATGAAAAGCAAATGAAAACATAGGTTAAATCCATTGATTTAAAAGTAGAGTCCTTCCTCACCTTTATTATAGAATCTTAAAAATTGTTTTTTGTTCAGCAAGATGTATTAACACGTAAAAATACACAATTATGAATAAACAGAAGACATGTCATAATTTACCACCATTAGGACATATAATCCCGCAGTTAGGTATATTTTTACCGCAGTTATAAACCAAACTCTTCGGGTAACATTTAATCAAATCAAACTAAGTTCTTTATTTACCAGATCAAAGTTATTAAGGCCGCATTTATTTCCCTTATTTAACCTCATTAGTTTTTATGGAGTTAACCCTAAGGTTCCCCTTATACAGCAATATCTATTGTGACGTCACCACATATACTTTTAAAAGGATAATTAAACTGACAATTCCAATGATATAACGAAAAATCAAATTCTCATAGGAAATTTTTAGCTGCAATATTAGTCCAATAATTTCTATACATTTAAGAAAAAACCGGACAAAGATCTATTGAGGAATAAAGAAGTTACAAGGAAATTAAGGGACATACCTTTATACGTCTGATCCCTTGAAAGTCTCAGCATCAAAAGGGTAACATATGGAGGTAAACGATGTTTTATATTAAGGGCTAGCAAAAAGGAAAATAATTAGTTTACCCTTTTCATTTTAAATTGTTGTTACTTAACCAATTCTCAACGGATTTTCATCATCTAGGCACTAATTTAAAGCTAATTGTTTCAGCTGTAATAATAATGTAAACAAAATATGCCAATCCTTTAAAAATTATTATGAAAGCTGTCAAAGTAAATATAAATGTAAATTCCACATGTGGCTTTATATGGTCATCTTGAGAATAAATTACGAAAACGTAAAAAACAACTAGATTTTTCATATAAAAATCAACCCATGTTTCAATGTGATTTGACTGTTCGTCTCACAGATCTCGTTCGACAAGTTAATGCATAAAGATAACTGAGAAAAAAAGATATCTACCTTAAAAACTCTACTGCCTTATCTTCACAAAAGAAAATGAAAATCTTTATTCACCAGCATTTACATCAGCGAAAAATAAAAACTATAAACGGAAAATGCTTAATTCTGAAATGTCTTGAATTAAATAAATACGCATCTAAATTATTTAGAAAAAATGAAAAGCAAGTGAAAACATAAGTAAAATCCACTAATTCAAAAGTATAGTGCTTCCTAACCTTTATCATAGAATTTTATCAATTGCTTTTTGTTCAGCAAGACGTATTAACACGTAAAAATACACAATTATGAATAAACAGAAGACATGTCATAATTTACCACCAGTAGGACATATAATCCCGCAGTTAGGTATATTTTTACCGCAGTTATAATCCGAACTTTTCGCGTGACATTTAATCAAATCAAACAAGTTTTTTATTTACCATTTCAAAGTTATTAAGGCCGCATTCATTTTGTTTATTTAACTTCATTAGTTTTTATTGAAATAACCCTAAGGTTCCCCTTATACAGTAATTTCTATTGTGACATCACCACATATACTTTTAAAAGGATAATTAAAAGGATAATTTCAATGATATAACGAAAAAATACAATTCTGATAGGAATTTTGTAGCTGCAAAATTTGTCCAATAATTTCTACACATTTAAGAAAAAATCGGACAAAGATCTATTGAGGAATAAAGAAGTTACAACGAAATTAAGGGACATACCTTTATACGTCTGAACCCTTGAAAGTCTCAGCAGCAAAAGGGTGACATATGGAGGTAAACGATGTTTTATATTAAGGGCTAGCAAAAAGGCAATTACTTATTTTACCCTTTTCATTTTAAATTGTTGTGACTTATCCAATTCTCAACGGATTTTCGTCATCTAGGCACCAATTTAAAGCTAATTGTTTCAGCTGTAATAATAATGTAAACAAAATATGCCAATCCTTTAAAAATTATTATGAAAACTGTCAAAGTAAATGTAAATGTAAATTCCACATGTGGCTTTATATGGTCATCTTGAAAATTGCAATTTCTTTTTAAATTACAAAAACGTAAGAAACAATTAGATTTTTCATGTAAAAATCCTCCCATATTTCAATGTGATTTGACTGTTCGTCTCACAGATCTCGTTCGACAAGTTTATGCATAGAGATACCTGAGAGAAAAAAGGATGTTTTCCTTAAAAACTCTACTGCCCTATCTTCACAAAAGAAACTCAAAATCTTTATTCATAAGCATTTACATCAGCGAAAAATAAAAACTATAAATGGAAAATGCTTAATTCTGAAATGTCTTGAATTAAATAAATACGAATCCAAATTATTTAAACAAAAAAAAGAAAAAAACAGCAAGTGAAAACAAAATTAAAATCCATTAATTAAAAAAATAGAGTCCTTCCTTAACTTTATTATAGAATGTTATAAATGTGTTTTTTGTTCAGCAAGACGTATTAACACATAAAAATACACAATTATGAATAAACAGACGACATGTCATAATTTACCACCAGTAGGACATATAATCCCGCAGTTAGGTATATTTTTACCGCAGTTATAATCCAAACTTTTCGCGTAACATTTAATCAAATCAAACTAAGTTCTTTATTTACCATTTCAAAGTTATTAAGGCCGCATGTATTTGCCTTATATAACTTCCTTCGTTTTTATGGAAATAACCCTAATGTTTCCCTTTTACAGCAATTTCTATTGTGACGTCACCACATATATTTTTAAAAGGATAATTAAAATGATAATTACAATGATATAACGAAAAAAAGAAATCTCATAGAATTTTTTTAGCTGCAAAATTAGTCCAATAATTTTTACACATTTAAGAAAAAACCGGACAAAGATCTATTGAGGAATAAAGAAGTTACAACGAAATTTAGGGACATACCTTTATACGTCTGAACCCTTGAAAGTCTCAGCATCAAAAGGGTGACATATGGAGGTAAACGATGTTTTATATTAAGGGCTAGCAAAAAGGCAATTACTTATTTTACCCTTTTCATTTTAAATTTCTGTTACTTATCCAATTCTCAACAGATTTTCATCACGTAGGCACCAATTTAAAGCTAATTGTTTCAGCTATAATAATAATGTAAACAAAATATGCCAATCCTTCAAAAATTATTATGAAAACTGTCAAAGTAAATGTAAATTTAAATTCCACATGTGGCTTTATATGGTCATCTTGAAAATTGCAATTTCTTTTTAAATTACAAAAACGTAAGAAACAATTAGATTGTTCATATAAAAATCCTCCCATGTTTCAAAGTGATTTGACTGATCGTCTCACAGATCTCGTTTGACAAGTTTATGCATAAAGATACCTGAAAGAAAAAAGGATGTCTTCCTTAAAAACTCTACTGCCCTATCTTCACAAAAGAAACTCAAAATCTGTATTCATAAGCATTTACATGAGCGAAAAATAAAAACTATAAATGGAAAATGCTTAATTCTGAAATGTCTTGAATTAAATAAATACGAATCCAAATTATTTAAAAAAAAAAAGAAAAAAAAAAGCAAGTGAAAACAAAATTAAAATGCCTTAATTAAAAAAGTAGAGTCCTTCCTTAACTTTATTATAGAAAGTTATAAATGTGTTTTTTGTTCAGCAAGACGTATTAACACATAAAAATACACAATTATGAATAAACAGAAGACATGTCATAATTTACCACTAGTAGGACATATAATCCCGCAGTTAGGTATATTTTTACCGCAGTTATAATCCAAACTTTTCGCGTAACATTTAATCAAATCAAACTAAGTTCTTTATTTACCATTTCAAAGTAATTAAGGCCGCATTTATTTGCCTTATTTAACTTCATTCGTTTTTATGGAAATAACCCTAATGTTTCCCTTTTACAGCAATTTCTATTGTGACGTCACCACATATATTTTTAAAAGGGTAATTAAAATGATAATTACAATGATATAACGAAAAAATGAAATCTCATAGAAATGTTTTAGCTGCAAAATTAGTCCAATAATTTTTACACATTTAAGAAAAAAACCGGACAAAGATCTATTGAGGAATAAAGAAGTTACAACGAAATTAAGGGACATACCTTTATACGTCTGAACCCTTGAAAGTCTCAACATCAAAAGGGTGACATATGGAGGTAAACGATGTTTTATATTAAGGGCTAGCAAAAAGGCAATTACTTATTTTACCCTTTTCATTTTAAATTTTTGTTACTTATCCAATTCTCAACAGATTTTCATCATCTAGGCACCAATTTAAAGCTAATTGTTTCAGCTGTAATAATAATGTAAACACAATATGCCAATCCTTTAAAAATTATTATGAAAACTGTCAAAGTAAATGTAAATGTAAATTCCACATGTGGCTTGATATGGTCATCTTGAAAATTGCAATTTCTTTTTAAATTACAAAAACGTAAGAAACAATTAGATTTTTTATATAAAAATCCTCCCATATTTCAAGGTGATTTGACTGTTCGTGTCAGAGATCTCGTTCGACAAGTTTATGCATAAAGATACCTGAGAGAAAAAAGGAAGTTTTCGTTAAAAACTCTACTGCCCTATCTTCACAAAAGAAACTCAAAATCTTTATTCATTAGCATTTACATGAGCGAAAAATAAAAACTATCAATGAAAAATGCTTAATTCTGAAATGTCTTGAATTAAATAAATACGAATCCAAATCATTTAAAAAAAAAAAAAAAAAAAAAGCAAGTGAAAACAAAATTAAAATCCATTAATTAAAAAAATAGAGTCCCTCTTTAACATTATTATAGAATATTATAAATGTGTTTTTTGTTCAGCAAGACGTATTAACACATAAAAATACACAATTATGAATAAACAGACGACATGTCATAATTTACCACCAGTAGGACATATAATCCCGCAGTTAGGTATATTTTTACCGCAGTTATAATCCAAACTTTTCGCGTAACATTTAATCAAATCAAACTAAGGTCTTTATTTACCATTTCAAAGTAATTAAGGCCCCATTTATTTGCCTTATTTAACTTCATTCGTTTTTATGGAAATAACCCTTATGTTTCCCTTTGACAGCAATTTCTATTGTGACGTCACCACATATATATTTAAAAGGATAATTAAAATGATAATTACAATGATATCACGAAAAAAAGAATTCTCATAGAAATTGTTTAGCTGCAAAATTAGTTTAATAATTTTTACACATTTAAGAAAAAACCGGACAAAGATCTATTGAGGAATAAAGAAGTTACAACGAAATTAAGGGACATACCTTTATACGTCTGAACCCTTGAAAGTCTCAGCATCAAAAGGGTGACATGTGGAGGTAAACGATGTTTTATATTAAGGGCTAGCAAAACGGCAATTACTTATTTTACCCTTTTCATATTAAATTTCTGTTACTTATCCAATTCTCAACAGATTTTCATCATCTAGGCACCAATTTAAAGCTAATTGTTTCAGCTATAATAATAATGTAAACAAAATATGCCAACCCTTTAAAAATTATTATGAAAACTGTCAAAGTAAATGTAAATGTAAATTCCACATGTGGCTTTATATGGTCATCTTGAAAATTGCAATTTCTTTTTAAATTACAAAAACGTAAGAAACAATTAGATTTTTCATATAAAAATCCTCCCATGTTTCAAGGTGATTTGACTGTTCGTCTCACAGATCTCGTTCGACAAGTTTATGCATAAAGATACCTGAGAGAAAAAAGGATGTCTTCCTTAAAACCTCTACTGCCCTATCTTCACAAAAGAAACTCAAAATCTTTATTCATAAGCATTTACATCAGCGAAAAATAAAAACTATCAATGGAAAATGCTTAATTCTGAAATGTCTTGAATTAAATAAATACGAATCCAAATTATTAAAAAAAAAAAAAGAAAAAAAAAGCAAGTAAAAACAAAACTAAAATGCATTAATTAAAAAAGAAGAGTCCTTCCTTAACTTTATTATAGAATGTTATAAATGTGTTTTTTGTTCAGCAAGACGTAATAACACATAAAAATACACAATTATGAATAAACAGAAGACATGTCATAATTTACCACCAGTAGGACATATAATCCCGCAGTTAGGTATATTTTTACCGCAGTTATAATCCAAACTTTTCGCGTAACATTTAATCAAATCAAACTAAGTTCTTTATTTACCATTTCAAAGTAATTAAGGCCGCATTTATTTGCCTTATTTAACTTCATTCGTTTTTATGGAAATAACCCTAATGTTTCCCTTTTACAGCAATTTCTATTGTGACGTCACCACATATATTTTTAAAAGGATAATTAAAATGATATTTACAATGATATAACGAAAAAAAGAAATCTCATAGAAATTTTTTAGCTGCAAAATTAGTCCAATTATTTTTACACATTTAAGAAAAAACCGGACAAAGATCTATTGAGGAATAAAGAAGTTACAACGAAATTAAGGGACATACCTTTATACGTCTGAACCCTTGAAAGTCTCAACATCAAAAGGGTGACATATGGAGGTAAACGATGTTTTATGTTAAGGGCTAGCAAAAAGGCAATTACTTATTTTACCCTTTTCATTTTAAATTTTTGTTACTTATCAAATTCTCAACAGATTTTCATCATCTAGGCACCAATTTAAAGCTAATTGTTTCAGCTATAATAATAATGTAAACAAAATATGCCAATCCTTTAAAAATTATTATGAAAACTGTCAAAGTAAATGTAAATGTAAATACGACATGTGGCTTTATATGGTCATCTTGAAAATTGCAATTTCTTTTTAAATTACAAAAACGTAAGAAACAATTAGATTTTTCATATAAAAATCCTCCCATGTTTCAAGGTGATTTGACTGTTCGTCTCACAGATCTCGTTCGACAAGTTTATGCATAAAGATACCTGAGAGAAAAAAGGATGTCTTCCTTAAAACCTCTACTGCCCTATCTTCACAAAAGAAACTCAAAATCTTTATTCATAAGCATTTACATCAGCGAAAAATAAAAACTATCAATGGAAAATGCTTAATTCTGAAATGTCTTGAATTAAATAAATACGAATCCAAATTATTTAAAAAAAAAAAGAAAAAAAAAGCAAGTAAAAACAAAATTAAAATGCATTAATTAAAAAAGTAGAGTCCTTCCTTAACTTTATTATAGTATGTTATAAATGTGTTTTTTGTTCAGCAAGACGTAATAACACATAAAAATACACAATTATGAATAAACAGAAGACATGTCATAATTTACCACCAGTAGGACATATAATCCCGCAGTTAGGTATATTTTTACCGCAGTTATAATCCAAACTTTTCGCGTAACATTTAATCAAATAAAACTAAATTCTTTATTTACCATTTCAAAGTAATTAAGGCCGCATTTATTTGCCTTATTTAACTTCCTTCGTTTTTATGGAAATAACCCTAATGTTTCCGTTTTACAGCAATTTCTATTGTGACGTCACCACATATATTTTTAAAAGGATAATTAAAATGATAATTACAATGATATAACGAAAAAAAGAAATCTCATAGAATTTTTTTAGCTGCCAAATTAGTCCAATAATTTTTACACATTGAAGAAAAAACCGGACAAAGATCTATTGAGGAATAAAGAAGTTACAACGAAATTAAGGGATATACCTTTATACGTCTGAACCCTTGAAAGTCTCAGCATCAAAAGGGTGACATATGGCGGTAAAGGATGTTTTATATTAAGGGCTAGCAAAAAGGCAATTACTTATTTTACCCTTTTCATTTTAAATTTCTGTTACTCATCCAATTCTCAACAGATTTTCATCATCTAGGCACCAATTTAAAGCTAATTATTTCAGCTATAATAATAATGTAAACAAAATATGCCAATCCTTTAAAAATTATTATGAAAACTGTCAAAGTAAATGTAAATGTAAATTTCACATGTGGCTTTATATGGTCATCTTGAAAATTGCAATTTCTTTTTAAATTACAAAAACGTAAGAAACAATTAGATTTTTCATATAAAAATCCTCCCATGTTTCAAGGTGATTTGACTGTTCGTCTCACAGATCTCGTTCGACAAGTTTATGCATAAAGATACCTGAGAGAAAAAAGAATGTCTTCCTTAAAAACTCTACTGCCCTATCTTCACAAAAGAAACTCAAAATCTTTATTCATAAGCATTTACATCAGCGAAAAATAAAAACTATAAATGGAAAATGCTTAATTTTGAAATGTCTTGAATTAAATAAATACGAATCCAAATTATTTAAAAAAAAAAAAGAAATAAAAAGCAAGTAAAAACAAAATTAAAATGCATTTATTAAAAAAGTAGAGTCCTTCCTTAACTTTATTATAGTATGTTATAAATGTGTTTTTTGTTCAGCAAGACGTAATAACACATAAAAATACACAATTATGAATAAACAGAAGACATGTCATAATTTACCACCAGTAGGACATATAATCCCGCAGTTAGGTATATTTTTACCGCAGTTATAATCCAAACTTTTCGCGTAACATTTAATCAAATCAAACTAAGTTCTTTATTTACCATTTCAAAGTAATTAAGGCCGCATTTATTTGCCTTATTTAACTTCATTCGTTTTTATGGAAATAACCCTAATGTTTCCCTTTTACAGCAATTTCTATTGTGACGTCACCACATATATTTTTAAAAGAATAATTAAAATGATAATTACAATGATATAACGAAAAAAAGAAATCTCATAGAAATTTTTTAGCTGCAAAATTAGTCCAATAATTTTTACACATTTAAGAAAAAACCGGACAAAGATCTATTGAGGAATAAAGAAGTTACAACGAAATTAAGGGACATACCTTTATACGTCTGAACCCTTGAAAGTCTCAGCATCAAAAGGGTGACATATGGCGGTAAAGGAAGTTTTATATTAAGGGCTAGCAAAAAGGCAATTACTTATTTTACCCTTTTCATTTTAAAATTTCGTTACTCATCCAATTCTCAACAGATTTTCATCATCTAGGCACCAATTTAAAGCTAATTGTTTCAGCTATAATAATAATGTAAACAAAATATGCCAATCCTTTAAAAATTATTATGAAAACTGTCAAAGTAAATGTAAATGTAAATTCCACATGTGGCTTTATATGGTCATTTTGAAAATTTCAATTTCTTTTTTAATTACAAAAACGTAAGAAACAATTAGATTTTTCATATAAAAATCCTCCCATGTTTCAAGGTGATTTGACTGTTCGTCTCACAGATCTCGTTCGACAAGTTTATGCATAAAGATACCTGAGAGAAAAAAGGATGTCTTCCTTAAAAACTCTACTGCCTTATCTTCACAAAAGAAACTCAAAATCTTTATTCATAAGCATTTACATCAGCGAAAAATAAAAACTATAAATGGAAAATGCTTAATTCTGAAATGTCTTGAATTAAATAAATACGAATCCAAATTATTTTTTAAAAAAAAAGAAAAAAAAAGCAAGTAAAAACAAAATTAAAATGCATTAATTAAAAAAGTAGAGTCCTTCCTTAACTTTATTATAGTATGTTATAAATGTGTTTTTTGTTCAGCAAGACGTAATAACACATAAAAATACACAATTATGAATAAACAGAAGACATGTCATAATTTACCACCAGTAGGACATATAATCCCGCAGTTAGGTATATTTTTACCGCAGTTATAATCCAAACTTTTCGCGTAACATTTAATCAAATCAAACTAAGTTCTTTATTTACCATTTCAAAGTAATTAAGGCCGCATTTATTTGCCTTATTTAACTTCATTCGTTTTTATGGAAATAACCCTAATGTTTCCCTTTTACCGCAATTTCTATTGTGACGTCACCACATATATTTTTAAAAGGATAATTAAAATGATAATTACAATGATAGAACGAAAAAAAGAAATCTCATAGAAATTTTTTAGCTGCAAAATTAGTCCAATAATTTTTACACATTTAAGAAAAAACCGGACAAAGATCTATTGAGGAATAAAGAAGTTACAACGAAATTAAGGGACATACCTTTATACGTCTGAACCCTTGAAAGTCTCAGCATCAAAAGGGTGACATATGGCGGTAAAGGATGTTTTATATTAAGGGCTAGCAAAAAGGCAATTACTTATTTTACCCTTTTCATTTTAAATTTTTGTTACTTATCCAATTCTCAACAGATTTTCATCATCTAGGCACCAATTTAAAGCTAATTGTTTCAGCTATAATAATAATGTAAACAAAATATGCCAATCCTTAAAAATTATTATGAAAACTGTCAAAGTAAATGTAAATGTAAATTCCACATGTGGCTTTATATGGTCATCTTGAAAATTGCAATTTCTTTTTAAATTACAAAAACGTAAGAAACAATTAGATTTTTCATATAAAAATCCTCCCATGTTTCAAGGTGATTTGACTGTTCGTCTCACAGATCTCGTTCGACAAGTTTATGCATAAAGATACCTGAGAGAAAAAAGGATGTCTTCCTTAAAAACTCTACTGCCTTATCTTCACAAAAAAAACTCAAAATCTTTATTCATAAGCATTTACATCAGCGAAAAATAAAAACTATAAATGGAAAATGCTTAATTCTGAAATGTCTTGAATTAAATAAATACGAATCCAAATTATTTAAAAAAAAAAAGAAAAGAAAAGCAAGTAAAAACAAAATTAAAATGCATTAATTAAAAAAGTAGAGTCCTTCCTTAACTTTATTATAGTATGTTATAAATGTGTTTTTTGTTCAGCAAGACGTAATAACACATAAAAATACACAATTATGAATAAACAGAAGACATGTCATAATTTACCACCAGTAGGACATATAATCCCGCAGTTAGGTATATTTTTACCGCAGTTATAATCCAAACTTTTCGCGTAACATTTAATCAAATCAAACTAAGTTCTTTATTTACCATTTCAAAGTAATTAAGGCCGCATTTATTTGCCTTATTTAACTTCATTCGTTTTTATGGAAATAACCCTAATGTTTCCCTTTTACAGCAATTTCTATTGTGACGTCACCACATATATTTTTAAAAGGATAATTAAAATGATAATTACAATGATATAACGAAAAAAAGAAATCTCATAGAATTGTTTTAGCTGCCAAATTAGTCCAATAATTTTTACACATTTAAGAAAAAACCGGACAAAGATCTATTGAGGAATAAAGAAGTTACAACGAAATTAAGGGACATACCTTTATACGTCTGAACCCTTGAAAGTCTCAGCATCAAAAGGGTGACATATGGCGGTAAAGGATGTTTTATATTAAGGGCTAGCAAAAAGGCAATTACTTATTTTACCCTTTTCATTTTAAATTTTTGTTACTTATCCAATTCTCAACAGATTTTCATAATCAAGGCACCAATTTAAAGCTAATTGTTTCAGCTATAATAATAATGTAAACAAAATATGCCAATCCTTAAAAATTATTATGAAAACTGTCAAAGTAAATGTAAATGTAAATTCCACATGTGGCTTTATATGGTCATCTTGAAAATTGCAATTTCTTTTTAAATTACAAAAACGTAAGAAACAATTAGATTTTTCATATAAAAATCCTCCCATGTTTCAAGGTGATTTGACTGTTCGTCTTACAGATCTCGTTCGACAAGTTTATGCATAAAGATACCTGAGAGAAAAAAGGATGTCTTCCTTAAAAACTCTACTGCCTTATCTTCACAAAAGAAACTCAAAATCTTTATTCATAAGCATTTACATCAGCGAAAAATAAAAACTATAAATGGAAAATGCTTAATTCTGAAATGTCTTGAATTAAATAAATACGAATCCAAATTATTTAAAAAAAAAAGAAAAGAAAAGCAAGTAAAAACAAAATTAAAATGCATTAATTAAAAAAGTAGAGTCCTTCCTTAACTTTATTATAGTATGTTATAAATGTGTTTTTTGTTCAGCAAGACGTAATAACACATAAAAATACACAATTATGAATAAACAGAAGACATGTCATAATTTACCACCAGTAGGACATATAATCCCGCAGTTAGGTATATTTTTACCGCAGTTATAATCCAAACTTTTCGCGTAACATTTAATCAAATCAAACTAAGTTCTTTATTTACCATTTCAAAGTAATTAAGGCCGCATTTATTTGCCTTATTTAACTTCATTCGTTTTTATGGAAATAACCCTAATGTTTCCCTTTTACAGCAATTTCTATTGTGACGTCACCACATATATTTTTAAAAGGATAATTAAAATGATAATTACAATGATATAACGAAAAAAAGAAATCTCATAGAATTGTTTTAGCTGCCAAATTAGTCCAATAATTTTTACACATTTAAGAAAAAACCGGACAAAGATCTATTGAGGAATAAAGAAGTTACAACGAAATTAAGGGACATACCTTTATACGTCTGAACCCTTGAAAGTCTCAGCATCAAAAGGGTGACATATGGCGGTAAAGGATGTTTTATATTAAGGGCTAGCAAAAAGGCAATTACTTATTTTACCCTTTTCATTTTAAATTTTTGTTACTTATCCAATTCTCAACATATTTTCATAATCTAGGCACCAATTTAAAGCTAATTGTTTCAGCTATAATAATAATGTAAACAAAATATGCCAATCCTTAAAAATTATTATGAAAACTGTCAAAGTAAATGTAAATGTAAATTCCACATGTGGCTTTATATGGTCATCTTGAAAATTGCAATTTCTTTTTAAATTACAAAAACGTAAGAAACAATTAGATTTTTCATATAAAATCCTCCCATGTTTCAAGGTGATTTGACTGTTCGTCTCACAGATCTCGTTCGACAAGTTTATGCATAAAGATACATGAGAGAAAAAAGGATGTCTTCCTTAAAAACTCTACTGCCTTATCTTCACAAAAGAAACTCAAAATCTTTATTCATAAGCATTTACATCAGCGAAAAATAAAAACTATAAATGGAAAATGCTTAATTCTGAAATGTCTTGAATTAAATAAATACGAATCCAAATTATTTAAAAAAAAAAGAAAAGAAAAGCAAGTAAAAACAAAATTAAAATGCATTAATTAAAAAAGTAGAGTCCTTCCTTAACTTTATTATAGTATGTTATAAATGTGTTTTTTGTTCAGCAAGACGTAATAACACATAAAAATACACAATTATGAATAAACAGAAGACATGTCATAATTTACCACCAGTAGGACATATAATCCCGCAGTTAGGTATATTTTTACCGCAGTTATAATCCAAACTTTTCGCGTAACATTTAATCAAATCAAACTAAGTTCTTTATTTACCATTTCAAAGTAATTAAGGCCGCATTTATTTGCCTTATTTAACTTCATTCGTTTTTATGGAAATAACCCTAATGTTTCCCTTTTACAGCAATTTCTATTGTGACGTCACCACATATATTTTTAAAAGGATAATTAAAATGATAATTACAATGATATAACGAAAAAAAGAAATCTCATAGAATTTTTTTAGCTGCCAAATTAGTCCAATAATTTTTACACATTTAAGAAAAAACCGGACAAAGATCTATTGAGGAATAAAGAAGTAACAACGAAATTAAGGGACATACCTTTATACGTCTGAACCCTTGAAAGTCTCAGCATCAAAAGGGTGACATATGGCGGTAAAGGATGTTTTATATTAAGGGCTAGCAAAAAGGAAATTACTTATTTTACCCTTTTCATTTTAAATTTCTGTTACTTATCCAATTCTCAACAGATTTTCATCATCTAGGCACCAATTTAAAGCTAATTGTTTCAGCTATAATAATAATGTAAACAAAATATGCCAATCCTTTAAAAATTATTATGAAAACTGTCAAAGTAAATGTAAATGTAAATTCCACATGTGGCTTTATATGGTCATCTTGAAAATTGCAATTTCTTTTTAAATTACAAAAACGTAAGAAACAATTAGATTTTTCATATAAAAATCCTCCCATGTTTCAAGGTGATTTGACTGTTCGTCTCACAGATCTCGTTCGACAAGTTTATGCATAAAGATACCTGAGAGAAAAAAGAATGTCTTCCTTAAAAACTCTACTGCCCTGTCTTCACAAAAGAAACTCAAAATCTTTATTCATAAGCATTTACATCAGCGAAAAATAAAAACTATAAATGGAAAATGCTTAATTCTGAAATGTCTTGAATTAAATAAATACGAATCCAAATTATTTAAAAAAAAAAAGAAAAAAAAAGCAAGTAAAAACAGAATTAAAATGCATTAATTAAAAAAGTAAAGTCCTTCCTTAACTTTATTATAGTATGTTATAAATGTGTTTTTTGTTCAGCAAGACGTATTAACACATAAAAATACACAATTATGAATAAACAGAAGACATGTCATAATTTACCACCAGTAGGACATATAATCCCGCAGTTAGGTATATTTTTACCGCAGTTATAATCCAAACTTTTCGCGTAACATTTAATCAAATCAAACTAAGTTCTTTATTTACCATTTCAAAGTAATTAAGGCCGCATTTAATTGCCTTATTTAACTTCCTTTGTTTTTATGGAAATAACCCTAATGTTTCCCTTTTACAGCAATTTCTATTGTGACGTCACCACATATATTTTTAAAAGGATAATTAAAATGATAATTACAATGATATAACGAAAAAAAGAAATCTCATAGAAATTTTTTAGCTGCAAAATTAGTCCAATAATTTTTACACATTTAAGAAAAAACCGGACAAAGATCTATTGAGGAATAAAGAAGTTACAACGAAATTAAGGGACATACCTTTATACGTCTGAACCCTTGAAAGTCTCAGCATCAAAAGGGTGACATATGGCGGTAAACGATGTTTTATATTAAGGGCTAGCAAAAAGGCAATTACTTATTTTACCCTTTTCATTTTAAATTTTTGTTACTTATCCAATTCTCAACAGATTTTCATCATCTAGGCACCAATTTAAAGCTAATTGTTTCAGCTATAATAATAATGTAAACAAAATATGCCAATCCTTTAAAAATTATTAGGAAAACTGTCAAAGTAAATGTAAATGTAAATTCCACATGTGGCTTTATATGGTCATCTTGAAAATTGCAATTTCTTTTTAAATTACAAAAACGTAAGAAACAATTAGATTTTTCATATAAAAATCCTCCCATGTTTCAAGGTAATTTGACTGTTCGTCTCACAGATCTCGTTCGACAAGTTTATGCATAAAGATACCTGAGAGAAAAAAGGATGTCTTCCTTAAAAACTCTACTGCCTTATCTTCACAAAAGAAACTCAAAATCTTTATTCATAAGCATTTACATCAGCGAAAAATAAAAACTATAAATGGAAAATGCTTAATTCTGAAATGTCTTGAATTAAATAAATACGAATCCAAATTATTTAAAAAAAAAAAGAAAAAAAAAGCAAGTAAAAACAAAATTAAAATGCATTAATTAAAAAAGTAGAGTCCTTCCTTAACTTTATTATAGTATGTTATAAATGTGTTTTTTGTTCAGCAAGACGTAATAACACATAAAAATACACAATTATGAATAAACAGAAGACATGTCATAATTTACCACCAGTAGGACATATAATCCCGCAGTTAGGTATATTTTTACCGCAGTTATAATCCAAACTTTTCGCGTAACATTTAATCAAATCAAACTAAGTTCTTTATTTACCATTTCAAAGTAATTAAGGCCGCATTTAATTGCCTTATTTAACTTCATTCGTTTTTATGGAAATAACCCTAATGTTTCCCTTTTACAGCAATTTCTATTGTGACGTCACCACATATATTTTTAAAAGGATAATTAAAATGATAATTACAATGATATAACGAAAAAAAGAAATCTCATAGAATTGTTTTAGCTGCCAAATTAGTCCAATAATTTTTACACATTTAAGAAAAAACCGGACAAAGATCTATTGAGGAATAAAGAAGTTACAACGAAATTAAGGGACATACCTTTATACGTCTGAACCCTTGAAAGTCTCAGCATCAAAAGGGTGACATATGGCGGTAAACGATGTTTTATATTAAGGGCTAGCAAAAAGGCAATTACTTATTTTACCCTTTTCATTTTAAATTTTTGTTACTTATCCAATTCTCAACAGATTTTCATCATCTAGGCACCAATTTAAAGCTAATTGTTTCAGCTATAATAATAATGTAAACAAAATATGCCAATCCTTTAAAAATTATTAGGAAAACTGTCAAAGTAAATGTAAATGTAAATTCCACATGTGGCTTTATATGGTCATCTTGAAAATTGCAATTTCTTTTTAAATTACAAAAACGTAAGAAACAATTAGATTTTTCATATAAAAATCCTCCCATGTTTCAAGGTAATTTGACTGTTCGTCTCACAGATCTCGTTCGACAAGTTTATGCATAAAGATACCTGAGAGAAAAAAGGATGTCTTCCTTAAAAACTCTACTGCCTTATCTTCACAAAAGAAACTCAAAATCTTTATTCATAAGCATTTACATCAGCGAAAAATAAAAACTATAAATGGAAAATGCTTAATTCTGAAATGTCTTGAATTAAATAAATACGAATCCAAATTATTTAAAAAAAAAAAGAAAAAAAAAGCAAGTAAAAACAAAATTAAAATGCATTAATTAAAAAAGTAGAGTCCTTCCTTAACTTTATTATAGTATGTTATAAATGTGTTTTTTGTTCAGCAAGACGTAATAACACATAAAAATACACAATTATGAATAAACAGAAGACATGTCATAATTTACCACCAGTAGGACATATAATCCCGCAGTTAGGTATATTTTTACCGCAGTTATAATCCAAACTTTTCGCGTAACATTTAATCAAATCAAACTAAGTTCTTTATTTACCATTTCAAAGTAATTAAGGCCGCATTTAATTGCCTTATTTAACTTCATTCGTTTTTATGGAAATAACCCTAATGTTTCCCTTTTACAGCAATTTCTATTGTGACGTCACCACATATATTTTTAAAAGGATAATTAAAATGATAATTACAATGATATAACGAAAAAAAGAAATCTCATAGAATTGTTTTAGCTGCCAAATTAGTCCAATAATTTTTACACATTTAAGAAAAAACCGGACAAAGATCTATTGAGGAATAAAGAAGTTACAACGAAATTAAGGGACATACCTTTATACGTCTGAACCCTTGAAAGTCTCAGCATCAAAAGGGTGACATATGGCGGTAAAGGATGTTTTATATTAAGGGCTAGCAAAAAGGCAATTACTTATTTTACCCTTTTCATTTTAAATTTTTGTTACTTATCCAATTCTCAACAGATTTTCATAATCTAGGCACCAATTTAAAGCTAATTGTTTCAGCTATAATAATAATGTAAACAAAATATGCCAATCCTTAAAAATTATTATGAAAACTGTCAAAGTAAATGTAAATGTAAATTCCACATGTGGCTTTATATGGTCATCTTGAAAATTGCAATTTCTTTTTAAATTACAAAAACGTAAGAAACAATTAGATTTTTCATATAAAAATCCTCCCATGTTTCAAGGTGATTTGACTGTTCGTCTCACAGATCTCGTTCGACAAGTTTATGCATAAAGATACCTGAGATAAAAAAGGATGTCTTCCTTAAAAACTCTACTGCCTTATCTTTACAAAAGAAACTCAAAATCTTTATTCATAAGCATTTACATCAGCGAAAAATAAAAACTATAAATGGAAAATGCTTAATTCTGAAATGTCTTGAATTAAATAAATACGAATCCAAATTATTTAAAAAAAAAAGAAAAAAAAAGCAAGTAAAAACAAAATTAAAATGCATTAATTAAAAAAATAGAGTCCTTCCTTAACTTTATTATAGTATGTTATAAATGTGTTTTTTGTTCAGCAAGACGTAATAACACATAAAAATACACAATTATGAATAAACAGAAGACATGTCATAATTTACCACCAGTAGGACATATAATCCCGCAGTTAGGTATATTTTTACCGCAGTTATAATCCAAACTTTTCGCGTAACATTTAATCAAATCAAACTAAGTTCTTTATTTACCATTTCAAAGTAATTAAGGCCGCATTTATTTGCCTTATTTAACTTCATTCGTTTTTATGGAAATAACCCTAATGTTTCCCTTTTACAGCAATTTCTATTGTGACGTCACCACATATATTTTTAAAAGGATAATTAAAATGATAATTACAATGATATAACGAAAAAAAGAAATCTCATAGAATTTTTTTAGCTGCCAAATTAGTCCAATAATTTTACACATTTAAGAAAAAACCGGACAAAGATCTATTGAGGAATAAAGAAGTTACAACGAAATTAAGGGACATACCTTTATACGTCTGAACCCTTGAAAGTCTCAGCATCAAAAGGGTGACATATGGCGGTAAAGGATGTTTTATATTAAGGGCTAGCAAAAAGGCAATTACTTATTTTACCTTTTTCATTTTAAATTTCTGTTACTTATCCAATTCTCAACAGATTTTCATCATCTAGGCACCAATTTAAAGCTAATTTTTTCAGCTATAATAATAATGTAAACAAAATATGCCAATCCTTTAAAAATTATTATGAAAACTGTCAAAGTAAATGTAAATGTAAATTCCACATGTGGCTTTATATGGTCATCTTGAAAATTGCAATTTCTTTTTAAATTACAAAAACGTAAGAAACAATTAGATTTTTCATATAAAAATCCTCCCATGTTTCAAGGTGATTTGACTGTTCGTCTCACAGATCTCGTTCGACAAGTTTATGCATAAAGATACCTGAGAGTAAAAAGAATGTCTTCCTTAAAAACTCTACTGCCCTATCTTCACAAAAGAAACTCAAAATCTTTATTCATAAGCATTTACATCAGCGAAAAATAAAAACTATAAATGGAAAATGCTTAATTCTGAAATGTCTTGAATTAAATAAATACGAATCCAAATTATTTTAAAAAAAAAAAGAAAAAAAAAGCAAGTAAAAACAGAATTAAAATGCATTAATTAAAAAAGTAGAGTCCTTCCTTAACTTTATTATAGTATGTTATAAATGTGTTTTTTGTTCAGCAAGACGTATTAACACATAAAAATACACAATTATGAATAAACAGAAGACATGTCATAATTTACCACCAGTAGGACATATAATCCCGCAGTTAGGTATATTTTTACCGCAGTTATAATCCAAACTTTTCGCGTAACATTTAATCAAATCAAACTAAGTTCTTTATTTACCATTTCAAAGTTATTAAGGCCGCATTTATTTGCCTTATTTAACTTCATTCGTTTTTTATGGAAATAACCCTAATGTTCCCCTTATACAGCAATTTCTATTGTGACGTCACCACATATATTTTTAAAAGGATAATTGAAATGATAATTTCAATGATATAACGAAAAAAAAAAAGAAATCTCATAGGAATTTTTTAGCTGCAAAATAAGTCCCATTATTTCTACACATTTAAGAAAAAATCGGACAGAGATCTATTGAGGAATAAAAAAGTTACAACGAAATTAAGGGACATACCTTTTCACGTCTGAACTCTTGAAAGTCTCAGCATCAAAAGGGTGACATATGGAGGTAAACAATGTTTTATATTGAGGGCTAGCAAAAAGGCAATTACTTATTTCACCCTTTTCATTTTAAATTTTTGTTACTTATCCAAATCTCAACAGATTTTCATCATCTAGGCACCAATTTAAAGCTAGTTGTTTCAGCTGTAATCATAATGTAAACAAAATATGCCAATCCTTTAAAAATTATTATGAAAACTGTCAAAATAATGTAAATGTAAATTCAACATGTGGCTTTATATGGTCATCTTGAGAATTGCAATTTCTTTTTAAATTACAAAAACGTAAGAAACAACTAGATATTTCATATAAAAATCCTCCCATGTTTCAAGGTGATTTGACTGTTCGTCTCACAGATCTCGTTCGACAAGTTTATGCATAAAGATAAGGATGAGTACAGGAACACCGAAAATTTAATTTTGAGCGAAGATAAAGACTATTTGAATATTTGTATTTTCATATATTTGCTTCTCAATATTTGTCATCAATAGCAAAGAAGAAGATGAAAAGCAAAGATCTAAAGTATAATTTAGTATAAGCCCTAATGTGATTGCTTATTATAAAATATAAATAAGAGCCATTGTTAGGGCTTATATTGAAAAAATGTGTTATCATCTAGAACGAAAAAAGAAAGAATAAAGAAGAAAACCAAAATACGTTATTTGTTGTTGACACCAACGAATACTTAATAAAAAAACTGTGACGTTATATATCAAGAAGACAGTTGTTGTAAAAACATTCTACTAAGGCCACACCGTTTTAATTCCTTGTTCGACGACCCGCCCGCACCTATTTTTTTTCAAAACGTATTCTATTAAAAAAATTTATATTCCCGCTTCCCGCATCCGGAAATATAATCATGACCATTTCCCGCATCGTTATTTTTGTAAATATTATAAAAAGATATCAACATTTGTTTTTAAAATTACAGTCTAACCTGTATATATAACTTGTTTTTTAAAACAATAAGCACCACACTACTGGCACACTGTGTAAATATCTGTTAGAATTTTTGTTTCAGCATAAAACCAATGTATTCTAAGTGGGTTTGCTCCGATATAACAGCGGAAATACCTGTACAGAATAAATCATTGTTTTTTCCCCCCTTACTAATATTTACTATCAAAAAAACGTTTGTTGTAAGACTAAAGTACAAAGAACAACTGCAATTATATTGTATGCTGGCGAAACAAAACTATCCATAGCCGCTGCATGTTTATACACCTGTCCTGATTGATTCAGGGGCCTGTCGTTCAGCAGTTATCGTTTGTCGATGTGGTTCATATGTATTTTCCCGTTTAGATATACAAATTAGACCGTTGATTGTGTCCTGTTCGTATAAAGAATTGTGTACACTAATAATTTTGGGGTCCCTCATAGCTTGCTGTTTGGTCTGAATCAAGGCCCTGTGTAAAAGGCCGTACTTTGCTTTAATTTTTACCGCCGTCAATTATATTGAAGTAGCGGATTACATTTCTAACGGCGGTAAAGTGTACAATATTTATTAAAGTCTATCAACACTTGCTAAATTACATTTGATTAATCTGTAGGCTTGTTAGGTAGTTTTGTTCTGTAAGTATTATATTAAACATTGCTAAAAAGCGCGAGCTTTGGCTAGCCCTAACACAAGAATCGATCCAACATTTTTTTCCCAAAATGTCCTGTACCAAGTCACGAAAATGCTAGATGTTATTTGATAGTTGTATATGTATCTTACATTGACGTTTGTTTATTTGTTGCACTTTAGCGTTTCGTTGTTTTCCTTTATAGTTGATGTGTTTCCCTCGGTTTAAGTTTGTAACACGGATTCTTTTCTCAATCGATTTTTTGGCTTTCGAACAGCAGTATGCTACTGTTGTCTTTATCTAATAAAATTAAGAATGGAAATGGGGAATGGATCAAAGAGAAAACAACCCGACCATAGAAACCACAATAGCAGAAGGTCACCAACAAAAACGGGAATATGACAGTTCGTTTGATGTGTTTTATCATATGATTTTGTCATTTGATTAATTACTTTCCGTTTTGAGTTCAGTATTTTTGTGATTTTACTTTTCGTACATCAAATATAGTAGAATTACTGCATACAGTATAAGAACAATCTACCAACTCACAAAAGCTTAACTAAAACCATTGAACCATGAACATTCAGGTCAGGGTCAGATGACACCTGCCAGTTAGATATGTGCACCTGACAGTCCTTCAATACACTGCATATACTAAACCTATTGCTTATAGTATCCGAGATATGAAAGTGACTACCAAAGCTTATCCTTGTTCACTGATTAATGAAATGGGATCGAGGTCATATGAAAACTGTCGAACAGACATGAGGACCTTGCAAGACACGCACATACCGAACATAGTTATCCTATTAATCATAGTCAAAATTGAAAATGAGCTTCAGGACAATGGATATGTGACAAATGTAATCCTCGTAATATGTGGCATCTTAATACAAGGTATGAATAACCAAGGTTTTGCACTTTCTAAAATAAAAAGCGTTTAAGAATTAAGTTAACATCGCCGCAGCCACTGCTGCCACCGTCGCCGAATTATTATCTCTTTGTCAAGCTTTCTGTGACAAAAGTCGAAAGGTTGACAGCAAACTTGAGCTGTATTGTATAAATTACCATTGTACAAACCATTTTTAATGTCTATCATATAAAATCTGCTACATACATACATACAAACATTGTTGGCCTTACAGAGGTTATTAAATATCTCAATCGCAATAATTTAGAAAAATGCGGTAAAAGGTACAACTAATTTAACCAAATATTGCTGCCTAATAGCTTTTAAAAAGAAAATTTTTAACGCAATGCTTCTGCAGCATTTGTTTTGCCTTACATAATTATTCTACCGCAATATTGCGGAGTATAAATCTGTGTTGATTGTATGTATGTATAAATGTATTTGTGTGTTTCTGTAAGTATGTTTGTTTATATATATACGTGGTTTTTAGAGCACCAGCTACTTCTTCTCGTCTTTTGTTTGAATCTAAATTGATAACAGCTTAATTTTGCTGTTAAGCTTATTTCTTGCATGTCTGTCGTGAGGTTTATAGTTCCTTTGTTTTGTTCTTTAAGAATTCAATATCTTACTTTTTGCTTATATTGCTTTGATCTGGCATATGTAAGATTAACGTCTTCTTTGTTGCCACATACGATTTATGTGAAACATTGTATCAATTTACTAAACAAAGGAACGCATATAAATGCATGTACCAATAAAGTCGAGAAATATATATAAGGCGTAATACAGTTATTTCAAATTTTTTAATCTATTATTGCAAATTAACAAACAAATCTTTATATGTTACGGGTAAAAAAATAAAAATGATATATTTTTTTCTTATTCGAGACAAGTACCTGAGAAATTTGATTTCTATTGATTAATTTGACTAAAGACACAGCTATTATATTAACTTTTACAAGACATAAGATAACAAAAGTAGCAAAAAGGATTTAAGTGTCATATGAAGCAATATTTAGAAAAAAAATGGTTTGAGTTTTAGATATTTAAAACTTTAAAATAATTTGCTTGTTGCAGTCCTCGCAACTTTGAATCAAATGATATTGCAAACTTCTCTCATTCTGTAACATCTTATACAAACATTTTCAAAAATCATACCATTGTTTAAATTTATTTCTGATTCAATTAACTTAGAGCAGACATAGTATTCATGTTTCATCGTTTAAGACAAGTTTTCATTCTTTTTTAATAAAACAACTTTTTAGAATATTAAAGCAAATTTGTTTTTGACAATTGATACAAATATTCAAAACGTTCAAAGGATTTAGATGAAAACCAAAACTCTTTGACAAAAATGATAAAAAAGGATTTAAGTGGAATGTTAAGCAATATTTAGAAAAAAATGGTTTGATTTTTAGATGTAGCAATATTCATAAAAATATGTTTATTGCAGTCCTCGCAACTTTAAATCAAATGAAAATGCAAACTACTCTCATTCTGTAACATCGTATACAAACATGTTAAAAATGCATACCATTGTTTAAATTCATTTTTGATTTAATAAACTTAGAGCTGAAGTATTATGAACGTTTCATCGTTCAGGACACGTTTTTATTCTATTCTAATAAAACAACATTTTAGAATATTGAAGCAAATTTGTTTCTGACAGTTAATACAAATATTCAAAATATTCAAGGATTTAGATAAAAAAAAAATCTTTGTAAATTTTTCTGATATTCAATACTCACATCATTATAAACACAGATGTTTTATCACGTATTATATATCATATTTACTTTTTTCAAGAAACAAAATAACAAAAATAATAAAAAGGATTTAAGTGGATTGATTAGCAATATTATGAAAAAAAAATGGTTTGATCTTTAAATGTAGCAATATTCATAAAAATATGTTTATTGCAGTCCTCGCAACTTTAAATCAAATGAAAATGCAAACGTCTCTCATTCTGTAACATCTTATACAAACATGTTAAAAATGCATACCATTGTTTAAATTCATTTTTCATTCAATAAACTTAGAGCTGAAGTATTATTAACGTTTCTCCGTTCAGGACACGTTTTTATTCTATTCTAATAAAACAACATTTTAGAATATTGAAGCAAATTTGTTTCTGACAGTTGATACAAATATTCAAAATATTCAAGGATTTAGATAAAAAAAATCGTTGTAAATTTTTCTGATATTCAATACTCACATCATTATAAACACAGATGTTTTATCACGTATTATATATCATATTTACTTTTTTCAAGAAACAAAATAATAAAAAGGATAAAAAGGATTTAAGTGGAATGTTAAGTAATATTTAGAAAAAAAATGGTTTGATCTTTATATGTAGCAATATTCATAAAAATATGTTTATTGCAGTCCTCGCAACTTTAAATCAAATGAAAATGCAAACGTCTCTCATTCTGTTACATCTTGTACAAACATGTAAAAAAATCATACCATTGTTTAAATTAATTTTTGATTCAATAAACTTAAAGCAGAAGTATTATTTACGTATCCTCGTCACAGATTAGTTTTCATTCTTTTCTAGGAAAACAGCATTTGAGAATAATGAAGAAAATGTGTTTCTGATAATTGGTAAAAATATTCAAAACGGTAAAAAGATTTAGATAAAAAACAAAAATCTCTGCCATTTTGTCTGATAATCAAAACTCACATCATATTATATTTACTTTATTCAAGGGTTACAAGAACCAAGATAATAAAAGTAATAAAAAGGATTTAAGTGGAATGTTAAGCAGTATTTAGAAAAAAAAAACTGGTTTGAGTTTTAGATGTTGTAATATTAATAATAATATGTTTATTGCAGTCCTCGCGACTTTAAATCAAATTATAGTGCAAACTACTACTATTATTTTGTAACACCTTATACAAACATGTTTAAAATCATTATAAACTTAGAGCAGAAATATTATTAATGTTTCATCGTTAAAGACAAGTTTTCATTCTTTTCTATTAAAACAACATTTTAGAATATTGAAGCAAATTTGTTTCTGATAATTGATAAAAAAAAGTTAACATTCAAAGTATTTAGATTCAAAACAAATTTTTTTGCAAATTTTGACTTATATTGAAAAGTCACATCATTAAGAACACATTTTTTTATCATGTATTAACTAACTATAATATTGTCAGTGATGTTAGTACTTGCTACAAATAGGTTTTCAATTACCGCAGTTAGGCATCAACTACCGCAGTAATACTACCAAATTAAAGTACAGATAATTTCAAATATGAGAAAAAAAGTTGCCTATTTTTTGCATTGAATCATCAAGATAAATGTCTGATTTCATACTGCCAATCAGGAAATCATATGCTTTTTTCACGAAAATTTCAGACAAACCTTAAGGTTAGGGTATCATATTTTATTTTGTTAAATCGATGAATTTTGCTTACTAAACGTCATTTTAAGTTTTACTTTGACTTGAAATAATGAATTTGTGGACGTTCACGACATTATTTTCATATTTAAAATTGTAGCAGTTTTTTCTTTGACTCACTTTTAGAATTCAAAAACTCCAGTATCAGATATGAGTCTATAATGTAATCAGTATAGATTGTCTCCTAAGCAGTATATATTGCATCATTTTAATCTTTATTGTTTTTTTTTGTTTTGTACCTCTGTTCGAATGCGGTCTGTTATCTTCGTTTGTTACTCTTATAGTTTACCGCTATTTGGACAAATACTACCACAGTTAGGTATGTTCTACATGCAGTCCAAACTCATACAACAGGTAAAAGTTAATATATGTAACTTCTTTTACAAGGGTTACATTTTCATCGTTGAGCTGCGGAGTATGTTGATGAGAGCTTACGCCGGTCTGTTCACGAACAAGTTAGAATAAAAAAATTATCGGGATTTACAAAATAGGACAATAGAAGTTTTAAACGACATTGACTTGTTATACATATATATAATATTAAATTCATTATCAATCAATACATTATAATGATACATTATATTTGTTACTGTCCTTCAACCATTTATCGATACGTGCCATTCTGTAGTTACTGGTCGCTGTGCTTATTACATCAGGGTGTTCAGTTGAGGATTCTGAAGAATTTTCATTTACATGGCACTGACGCTTAGTTGAACTGTTTGCCTTTTCATTTCTTTGTTTGGTGTTTGTTTGAATGCAGCGCCTTCTAACTTGACGACAAGAAGAAATCTCTTTGCCTGGTTTAATGTCTGAACTAGCAAAAAATAAAATATGCGGTCCATCTAGATCATACAGTTTACCAATTGCATTGGATTTGTCATGCTGTCATTTACTAATCGCCCTAGAGACCAATCTTCCTCAGAGGCGTCTATCCTATAAGACAAGAGTATAAGTATATAGAGATTATTTTGCAGCATTAATGTAATAGTATACCAAAGTAGAAATAAATACTTGCTAAAACTGATAGATATCTCTAATGGAGAACGTGACCTTGATATCACTATTGAGAAATTCCGTACGTATTTTCTTTCATTCTGTCCATGCTCATTTGGTATTACATGTTACGGGTATAACTAAAATGTTAACATCTATTATTATTTCAAATGTATTTTCTGAAATCAGTTTGAATATAAATGTGTTCTTATGTGAGTTGATACGTAAGCATGGCTCACTTATTTGTCAAACGTATGTGTTCGTTTGACCTTCAAAATTAATTTAGATTTTACATACGCACCCGTTCACACATACACACGCACTCAAAAAAATATACAAACACATCAACACAAACAAATAAATAAACACACACACATACACTGATCATACTATTTAATGTATCTATAGCTAATAGTTGTAGTTTCCAGAAGAAGCCAGTAAGAAAAAACACAAGCCATTTAAAATACATGTTTTTTCATTGCTGCATTGCTTGATTTTTTAGTACAATCTTCATGGCGTCCCGTTTTGTCGGCTTTGATAAAAAGAGATATGCAAAGTATTTATTTTGTAAAATCTGCAAGACACTTTACATACCAAGTAAGGTTCCCTTTGTATTTAATACGTATGTCAAGTCTGTTGGCTCTTTCCTAACAACTTTGCCTCGATAATTAAAGAGAACATCTCCTTTTGAAAAACTTCTGGTGGCAAACACACCTCTACCTATAAAAAAAAGAAAAGATTTTTAAAAGAGAGATATGGTTACACAATTAAACAAATTGCAGTCTTGTTGTTAAAATTAACTGCTGTAAAAGGATGAGATGAGTTAAGTACACTATGATGTATGTTATGTATCATTGACCGGATGAACAGACAAGCAGACAGATCCAGAACACTATTTGCATAAGCTTTATACAAAGTGCTGATTTGAAAATACAATGTCGGCTAAATTTAGAAATAATAACTAAAGTTTGATTTTCACGATCTGATCAAAGACGTTTTTCTATTAGTTTATTTTAAAACAAGAATGTGTCCCAAGTACACGGATGCCCCACTCGCACTATCATTTTCTATGTTCAGTGGACCGTGAAATTGGGGTCAAAACTTTAATTTGGAATTAAAATTAGAAAGATCATATCATAGGGAACAAGTGTACTAAGTTTCAAGTTGATTAGACTTCAACTTCTTCAAAAACTACCTTGACCAAAAACTTTAACCTGAAGCGGACGGACGAATGGACGCACAGACGGACGGATGAACGAACGGACAGACGAACGGACGGACGGACGGACGAACGGTACGACGGACGAACGGACGGACGGACAAACGGAAACACAGACCAGGAAACATAATGCCCCTCTACTATCGTAGGTGGGGCATAAAAAAGGCTGTATAAGGGTTAATTTCTTTATCAAATTCGGAAATATTTTGAACCCATCTAATTCTGATCAATCAAAAGACAGAAAATCTGGAATAAAGTGATGTTCATACCTTTATATGGATAGAAATATTATAACTTACCTTTTTCTTTATTTTTGAACTTTATAGTAAACCCACTAGGATTTGTCGTAGAATTCACAATTACATTCACATTACTGTGGATGATTTTCAATTGGTCCATATTCCGTTTCTTCCTTTCCACAACCTAAAGCATTAGGGTTAACATATTTTTTAACATGTGTTAAGTATGTCTACAGACATGAATATATAAAATGTAATTAATGACTGCAGGTGTTGAATCATACTTTTGTCATGTGTATAGATAGTGAGATTTCTATGGTCAACTGAAAAACATCCAACTCCTGTAATTTCGTGTTCAATCCAATCAACGTGTAATTTTTCATTGAAAATGTAAATAAATGTTCATTCTCTAATCATATACTAAACATAAACCCATTTGTGTTTCTATGTGTGTTTTGTTATATTTGAATATATCTGAAATAAGCAGACAATAACAACCAAAACCAAGGAGTAAGCAAAGACTAAAAAACAAAAAAACATTTACAACATTAAAAAATAAGAAATAAGAAATAGCACGAACTCCACTAACACCCGGGAATGACATCAAGTGCTCCTGAACCGTATACGGAACCCGTCGTGGTGTTTATTTGTTCAATCCAGTAACGATGTAAGGTTTGTTTGACTGAGGAAGAATATCAGAAATGATTTCTGACACACTTAATGACCAATCAGCTCATGATGGTGACCGTAAAAGTTCTTGAGTGATGACTTCATTTTGATTGATTCATAGCCCTGTCCTATCATCTTTTGAAAAAGCATTATTCCCCGCTCACAGCATCAATATATTTCGAGCTAGCTTTAGAGTAACGTATCAGTTGAGATACATATACTCCATATGCTGGTGCCGCTGGAATGTTGCTATGAATAAGGATATGGCGACACATACGATATGTGAGTTTTTACTTTGCTTGTAAACAAAAGAAATAATTGAAAGACACTAGAGATATACTAGATAAACAAAAACTTAACAAAAATAAAAACTCCTAGCCAGTCTCTTACAAAAGAAGGTCTGTCAAAAAGAAAGTTAAAACCTGCATTAGTAAACAGAAAGAAAACTAAAATTGTTCAAGCAATCATATATTTAAAATTTGTTGGAAACAATGAAAAGTGCTGTTCTTGACAGAAAAATAACAAAGTTAAACAATTTCCACAGCAAAAAGCTGATACGTTATAAGACTTTATAATTTTTTTTTTGTTCAGCAAGACGTATTCACACGTAAACATACACAGCTATGAATAAGCAGAAGACATGTTATAATTTACCACCATTAGGACATATAATCCCGCAGTTAGGTATATTTTTACCGCAGTGATAATCCAAACTTTTCCCGTAACAGTTAATCAAATCAAACTAAGTTCTTTATTTACCATTTCAAAGTTATTAAGGCCGCATTCATTTCCCTTATTTAACTTCATTAGTTTTTATGGAATTAACCCCTAGGTTCCCCTTATAAAGCAAGTTTTATTGTGACGTCATCACCTAAACTTTTAAAAGGATAATTAAAATGACAATTTCAACGATATAACGAAAAAAAAAAGAATCTCCTAGGATTTTCTTAGCTGCACAATTAATCCAATAATTTCTACACATTTAAGAAAAAACCGGACAAAGATCTATTGAGGAATAAAGAAGTTACAACGAAACTAAGGGACATATTTTAACATATCTGAACCCTTGAAATGCTCAGCATCAAAAGGGTGACATATTGAGATAAACGATCTTTTATATTGAGGGCTAGCAATAAAGCAATTACTTATTTTACCCTTTTCATTTTAAATTGTTGTTACTTATCCAATTCTTAACATATTTTCATCATCTAGGCACAGATTTAAAGCTAATTGTTTCAGCTGTAATAATAATGTTAACAAAATATGCCAATCCCTCAAAAATAATTATGAAAACTGTAACAGTAAATATAAATGTAAATTCCATATGTGGCTTCATATGGTCATCTTGAGAATTGCATTTACTTTTTAAATATCGTAAACGTAAGAAACAACTAGATTTTTCATATAAAAGTCCTCTCATGTTTCAGGGTGATTTGACTGTTCGTCTTACAGATCGTTCGACAAGTTTATGCATAAAGATAACTGAGAGAAAAAAATATCTATTTTTAAAACTTCACAAAAGAACATGAAAATCTTTATTCACAAACATTTACATCAGCGAAAAAATAAAAACTATAAACGTAAAATGCTTAATTCTGAAATGTCTTAAAATAAATAAATACGCATCTAAATTATTTATAAAAATTTAAAAGCAAGTAAAAAACATACGGAAAATCTATTGATTTAAAAGTAGAGTCCCTCGTAACCTTTATAATAGAATTTTATAAATTGTTTTTTTGTTCAGCAAGACGTATTAACACGTAAAAATACACAATTATTATTAAACAGAAGACATGTCATAATTTACCACAATAAGGATATATACTCCCGCAGTTAGGTATATTTTTACCTCAGTAATAATCCAAATTTTACGCGTAACAGTTAATCAAATCAAACTAAGTTATTTGTTCACCATATCAAAGTTATTAAGGCCGCATTCATTTCCCTTATTTAACTTCATTAGTTTAAATGGAATTAACCTCAAGGTTCCCCTTAAGGAGCAAGCTCTGTGTGACGTCAGTGTATATACTTTTAAATGATAATTAAAATGACAATTTCAATGATATTACGAATAAAAAATTCTCAACGGAATTATCTCCAATAATTTCTACATACTTTAAAAAAATGGACAAAGATCTATTGAGGAATAAAGAAGTTACAACAAATTTTAGGGACCTACCTTTACACCTCTTAACCCTTGAAAGTCTCAGCATTAAAACGGTGACCTATGAAAGGAAACAATGTTTTTATTAAGGGCTAGCACACAATTTAATTATAATACCCTTATCATTTTAAATTGTTGTAACTTCTTCAATTTTCAACAGATGTTCATCATCTAGACACTCATTTAAAGCTAATTGTGTCAGCTTTTATCCTTATATTAAATAATATATAGTATAATAATTGCCAATCCTTTATAAAATTATCTAAAAATCGTCAAATTGAAAGTTAATGTAAATTCCACATCTGGTAATAAATTGTCATTTTGAGAACGACAATTGTTTTTTAACGAAAACGTAAGAAACAACTAGATTGTTCATATAAAAATCCTCCCATGTTTCAAGATGATTAAACTGATGATATCACAGATCTCGCTCGATAAGTTTATGTATAAGGATAACGGAGAGAGAAAAAAAAAGAAACGATACGAAAAACGATAGGGCCATGACACTTCGTGTTCAGATACTTCAAAACAGAAAATAAACGTAGATACTTTATCAAAATTGTTAACAGCGGTAGATTTTGACAAATTTGCAGTAAATTACTACATGTTTGTGGTGATTGGCTACCTTGTCATCACCGCAGATAAGTAGTGACTTTACCATTGTTCATCGCCAAATAGTTGCCAGCGGTAATTGGTTACAAATTTGCAGATGCAAAATTGTTGCCAGCTTAGTTGGCTACAAATTTGTAGATGCAAAATTGTTGCCAGCGGTAGTTGGCTACAAATTTGCGGTAAATTGCATACATAATTGCGGAAAAAAGCTACATTTTGAAATTCCGTTATTTAAGGACTTACGATACAGAGATTTCTTATATACTAATGTATATATGCAGCGGATGGACCTATACCTTTTAGAGGCAAGGTGTACCCTAATTCTAACTACTGTATTACAGACAGACGGACGGACATTGATGCAAAAGCAAAAACAAACACACTTATACACACAACAAATACCGACACCCTGTGACATTCTCACATCTACATGTATACAAATCTCTTACTAACACACAAAGTTTGAGTGTGTATTTTTGTACATTTTTGTGCGGTTGAGTGTGTTTGTAAGCTGGTGTGTGTATTTGTGTGTTTGTTTGTCTGTATGTATGTATGTATGTATGTATGTATGTATGTATGTATGAATGTATGTATGTGTGTATGTATGTATGTATGTATGTATGTATGTATGTATGTATGTATGTATGTATGTATGCATGTAAAAAACAGACAAAACCATAATGAGATTCAGACGTAGGCATAATTTAGAAAATAAAAATATCAATTTATAAAAAAAGAAAGAAAGTGAGAAAATGACATCCACTGAAGATCTAGAATTTTTTTTTATTCTGAAAAAAATATAACAGTTATTAAAAATTAGAAAGATTATACCATAGGGAACATGTGTTCTAAGTTTCAAGTGGATTGGACTTTAAGTTTTACATTTACTCAACCCCTCTTAAAATTTCTAGACTGATACTCACTTGTACAGTTTCTCAAAAAATCATCACCACCCCACCAGTGACTGGTTGAGATAGTTGTTTAAAAAATGACGAGTAAAATGTATATTTTTTTCTTGTAGGAATTGTTTTAAAGAATAATATGATTCAATTGAATAAAGAAGTAAATGATTCCTACCACAAACAGAACTTAATTTATAATTCTTTAAAGTACAAAAATCGAAAGCCGAAAAGTAATCTTCAGAATTTGCAAAACTAAAGAAAACCAAAGGAAAAGAATTCATGACACAAAAAAATAAATGAGTAACAAACAAAACATGTTGAGGTGATTCTGAAGATCTTGAATTCCTTTTTATTCTGAAAAAAATATAACAGTTATTAAAAATTAGAAAGATTATACCATAGGGTAAAAAAATACCTCGACCAAAAATTTAACCTGAAGAGGGACTAAAGGACGGACGGACGAATAAACGGACGGACGGACGAACGAACAGACGGACAGACGGACGGACGGGCGAACAGACGAATGAACAGACGGACATATAGACCAGAAAACAAAATACCCATAAATGGGGCATATGTATGTATGTATTTGTGTATGTGTGTATGTGTACATGTATGTTTATGTACATGTATGTTTGTATACATATATGTTTGTATACATGTATGTATGTATATATGAAGGTGTATATATGTGTGTGTACGTTTGCTTACATGTATGTATATGTGTATATGGTATATATGTGTGTATAATATATGTATGTACACATATATGTATGCACACACATATGTATGCATGCATGTATATATGTGTATGAGTATGCGTATTTGTGTTTATTATTTTTGTATGCATATAAATGCACGAAATGGTATATGTTTGTGTAGTAAATGTATGTACATGGAGACATATATGTGTACTTTTCATATAATAATAATTAAAATATATAAAAACATGTAGACGTGGTATTACATACGTTATTTGTGTCTTTGACTGGTCCCTTTTGGTCTTTTATTTCCTGATCAACAAAACAAAATAAACTGAAGAAAACTAAAGATTGATTGAATAAATAAAAAAAGATTACACTAAAAGTGGAAAGTGTTGAAGACAAAAATGAGTAAACTGAATATTTCTTCCAACTAAATAGGCATTCAAATAAAAAAAACCGTCAACTGATAACACAAACAAATAAGTTAAACCGAGAACTCTGGCATGATTTGCGTCGATATGATTGTTTAAACAAAATCCGTATGCTTCGAAAAAATCTATTTCATTTTCAAAAGAAAGAATGGCGAAGGCAAAAATAAAACCTGACATATTAAACAGAAATAATAAAAAAATCTTTAAATTTAAGCTTTATAGGCAACAAAACAAAAGTGCTCTTCTTGACAAAAAATCAATAAACAATAATAATCTTCCCAGGTAAAAACAGTTAAATAATGTTTCGAATGTGCCACAAAATGATGGACTTGTAAATTTTCTTCGTCACAAAAATCTAATGCAATGAAAAACGTTTGATGATCTTCGAAACAAAATAAACCAAATGCATGAATAATATCCATTAAAACATAAACTAAATCAGTAAAATATACTTGGAAGAAAAAATAAAGAAAGAAAAAAGAAGAATAACAAATGTTGGTGTCTGAAAGAAAAAAAAGAAAAGATCTTCAAATTGATGTATATAGTATCACATCTATCAACATAGTATAACATCATTTAACTAATATTGGAGCTTCAGAAATGTTTTCAGCACTATTTTATCGTTTTCTGCCGGAGATAAGCAGATACCGCTTTAAATTGTACCTTTTTGCAATAAACGTGTCAATGGCCTTTCAACGGTATGTATTCAAGCGCAGTATATATGGTCAGGTCTTTGGCAGGTTTCTTGTCTCTTTGTCGTGTTTCCCATTTCCATAATCAATACTATGTATGGAAAATTAAAGTTGAAAAAATATTTAAATATTGCTGAACAGTTCTCAATGCTAAATTAAATCTCGGGTTTGCTCAACATTTAAAAATATGCCCTAGAAAACAATCATAGACCAATAACATTTGAATTATACTTACTGCTGTCTGTATTGATTCTGCAGTTTTTCTCAATTCCTTATCTTTTGTTCTGAAATATTCACAAAAAATACCATTTAGACATAGTCACTTTAAGGAACAAAGCTTTTATGTTAAAATTGTTTGAAAATGAAAAAGAAATACTATCGACATATCCAATACATGAAATTATTACATTCTTAAAATCGACCGTAACCTAATATCTATATCACTCAAAATGTAAAGAGTTAATTGGAAAATTGTAGTCATTTCACGCAATAATGTACCCTTTTAACGTATACAGGTAACCATTTAACGCAAAAATGTACAGCGGTATTTGGATACATTTTTGCGTGAAATGGGGACTATGTATCCTTTAACGCATCAGCGTAGCCATTTAATGCACAACTGTATCCATTTAACGCATAGATGTATCCAACTGACGCTGCGGTATTTGGATACATCATTGCGTAAAATTGGTACTGTGTATTCTTTACCGCATGAATGTACCTATTTAACGCTTAACTGTAGCCATTTAATGCATCTATGTATACAGTTAACGCTGCGGTATGTAGTTACATCATTGGGTGAAATGGGTACTTTGTATCCTATAACGCATAAATGTAACCATTTGAAGCATAACTGTATCCATTTACCGCAAAACTGTAGTCATTTCCCGCAAGACCTTTGCGTTATTGGTTACATGTTGAGCGTTACTTAGATACGATTTTGCGTTAATTGGCTACATTCTTGCTTTAAATGGCTACATTTTGCGTTAATTGGCTACATTTGGTGTTTGGAGCTACATGTATACAGCATTTGGGGACATACAAGTATGAGAAACTACGTTTTTTTTTCTTCCCACATTAACTGACTGTTTGAAATTAAAAAATATAATCCAACACATGGGTTCATTCTCAGTGTGTTTTACATCGAATTCTGTTTTTTTTCCCATTTAATATTGCTTCTAAGTTTAAATCGAGCTCTATTTTCAACATAATTTGGTTTGCATATAATGATTATACTTACAATTTACAATTGGATAGACTGCAACTTCAAGAAAAAAAATCCTTGTTGTTGACAGTAATGTACCAAATTATAAAAATTAGAATTTAAAAAAAACACAATTATGTAATTGAGACCCCCAAACAAAAATTCTACAATGTCAATATTATGATTGAAGCAGTGCATAAGAACATTAACAAATTGTTGATAAAAACCAAAACATAGAACCCGTATGGAAAAGTAAAGATAAGAGAACTCATTATGAAGTAATAATCTGATGAATTTCTTGCATATTCCTAAAAAAAGAATGATTTCCATGGCATAAATTAGCTTGAACAGTTATTGAAATAATTCAGCCAATCAAATCATTCCGATGTCGTCATCGATTACAATGTAAACGTCATCACATATACGTGAACACTTCCAAGTTTTATTTTCATTTTTAAATTGCTGTTACTTATCCAATTCTCAACGGATTTTCATCAACTAGGCATCAATTTAAAGCAATTGTGTCAGCTGTAATAATAATGTAAACAAACGATACCAATCCTTTGAAAATTATTATGAAAACTGTCAAAGTAAATGTAAATGTAAATCCCACATGTGGCTTTATATGGTAATCTTGAAAATTGCAATTTCTTTTTAAATTACGAAAACGTAAGAAACAACTAGATTTTTCATATAAAAATCTTCTCATGTTTCAAGGTGATTTGACTGTTCGTCTTACAGATCTCGTTTGACAAGTTTATGCTTAAGGATAACTGAGAGAAAAAAGGATATCTACCTTAAAAAATCTACTGCCCTATCTTCACAAAAGAAAATAAAAATCTTTATTTACAAGCATTTACATCAGCGACAAAATAAAAACTATAAAAGGAAAATGCTTAATTCTGAAATGTCTTGAATTAAATAGATACGAATCTAAAACATTTATAAAAAAAGAAAAGCAAGTGAAAACATGAGTAAAATCCATTGATTTAAAAGTAGAGTCCTTCCTTACCTTTATAATAGAATTTTATAAATTGTTTTTGGTTAAGCAAGACGTATTAACACGTAAAGATACACAATTATGAATAAATATAAGGCATGTCATAATTTACCACCATGAGGACAAATAATCCGGCAGTTAGGTGTAATTTTACGGCAGTGATAATGCAAACATTTTGCGTAACAGTTCATCAAATCCAACTAAGTTCTTTATTTACCATTTCAAAGTTATTGAAGCCGCATTCATTTCCCTTATACAACAATTTATATTGTGACGTCACCACATCTACTTTTAAAAGTATAATAAAAATGACAATTTCAATGATATAACGAAAAAAAAATTCTCAAAGGAATGTTTTAGCTGCAAAATGAGTCCAATAATTTCTACACATTTAAGAAGAAACCGGACAAAGATGTATTGAGAATTAAAGAAGTTACAACGAAATTAAGGGACATACCTTTACACGTCTGAACCCTTGAAAGTCTCAGCATCAAAAGGGTGACATTTTAAGGTAAACGATGTTTTATATTGAGGGTTAGCAAAAAAGCAATTACTTATTTTACCCTTTTCATTTTAAATTGTTGGTACTTATCTAATTCTTAACAGATTTTCATCATCTAGGCACAGATTTTAAGCTAATTGATTTAGCTGTAATAATAATGTTAACCAAATATGCCAATCCCTCAAAAATAATTATAAAAACTGTCAAAGAAAATAGAAATGTAAATTCCATGTGTAGCTTTATATGGTCATCTTCAGAATTGCAATTTCTTTTAAATAACGCAAACGTAAGAAACAACTAGATTTTTCATATAAAAGTCCTTTCATGTTTCAAGGTGATTTGACTGTTCGTCTTACAGATCGTTCGACAAGTTTATGCATAAAGATAACTGAGAGAAAAAAAGAGATATATCTTAATAACTTCACAAAAGAACATGAAAATCTTTATTCACAAACATTTACATCAGCGAAAAAAAAACTATAAACGTAAAATGATTTAAAAGTGGAGTCCTTCCTAACCTTTATAATAGAATTCTATGAATTTTATTTTTTGTTCAGCAAGACGTATCAACACGTAAAAATACACAATTATTATTAAACAGAAGACATGTTATAATTTACCACAATAAAGACATTTACTCCCGCAGTTAGGATATGTTTACCTCAGTTATAACCCAAAATTTACACGTAACAGTTAATCAAATCAAACTAAGTTATTTATTCACCATATCAAAGTTATTAAGGCCACATTCATTTCCCTTATTTAACTTCATTAGTTTAAATGGAATTAACCCTAAGGTTCCCCTTAAGCAGCAAGCTCTATGTGACGTCAGCGTAGATACTTTTAAATGATAACTAAAATGACAATCTCAATGATATTACGAATAAAAAATTCTTAACGGAATTATCTCCAATAATTTCTACATACTTTCAAAAAAATGGACAAAGATCTATTGAGGAATAAAGAAGTTACAACAAATTTTAGGGACCTACCTTTACACCTCTTAACCCTTGAACGTGTCAGCATTAAAAGGGTGACCTATGGAAGGAAACAATGTTTTTATTAAGGGCTAGCACACAATCTAATTATAATACCCTTATCATTTTAAATTGTTTTAACTTCTTCAATTTTCAACAGATTTTCATCATCTAGGCACTCATTTAAAGCTAATTGTTTCAGCTGTTATCTTTATGTTAAATAATATATAATATTATAATTGCCAATCCTTTATAAAATTATCTAAAAATTGTCAAATTGAATGTTAATGTAAATTCCCAGCTGGTAATAAATTGTCATTTTGAGAACGACAATTTTTTTTAAATTACGAAAACGTAAGAAACAACTAGATTGTTCATATAAAAATCCTCCCATGTTTCAAGATTATTAAACTGATGATATCACAGAATTTGTTCGAAAAGTTTATGCATAAGGATAACGGAGAGAAAAAAACAAACGATACGAAAAACGATAGGGCCATGACACTTCGTGTTCAGATACTTCAAAACAGAAAATAAACCAGAGACGTAGATACTTTACCAAAATTGTTAACAACGGTAGATGTTGACAAATTTGCAGTAAATTACTACATGTTTGTGGTGATTGGCTACCTTGTCATCACCGCAGATAAGTAGTGACTTTACCATTGTTCATCGACAAATAGTTACCAGCGGTAATTGGCTATAAATTTGCAGATGCAAAATTGTTGCCAGCTGTAGTTGGCTACAAATTTGCAGATGCAAAATTGTTGCCAGCGGTAGATGGCTACAAATTTGCGGTAAATTGAATACATGATTGCGGAAAAAAGCTACATTTTGAAATTCTGTTATTTAAGGACTTACGATATAGATATTTATTATATACTAATGTATATATGCAGCGGATGGACCTATACCTTTTAGAGGCAAGGTGTACCCTAATTCGAACTACTGTATTACAGACAGACGGACGGACATTGATGCAAAAGCAAAAACAAACACACTTATACACACAACAAAAACCGACATCCTATGACATACTCACATCTACATATACACAAATCTCTTACTAACACACAAAGTGTGAGTGTATATTTGTGTACATTTTTGTGCGGTTGTGTGTGTTTGTAAGCTGGTGTGTGTATTTGTGTGCTGGTTTGTATATGTGTGCACGTTGATGTGGGTTGATGTGTGTTTTTGGATGTGTAAGTGTGTTTTCATGAATCTGTTGATGTGTTTATGTGGATACGTGGACACTTGTCTATATAAAACGAAAAGAAACATAACGTTCTAACAGATTATGTATAAATACCTTTTGCTATTCTTTATTCTTTTGCATGTCAACTAAAACATAGAAAAAAGTTCACTGATATAAAATAAAGAATCTGCTGTTATCGTCAATTTACTAAAAAACAAATTTTACGGGCTTCGTTCTCACAAAATTTAACAAGATCATAAAAATCATGTACAGAAAAGACAGCAATATAATTATATCCAAAGAAAACAAAATCAGTACAGTCAAAATCTTGCTCCATACAAAACTGGAAAATTATAGAAAAAGCAAAGAGAACCGTAGGGCTGTTCAAGATCTTGCATTACTAAATAAGTATAACATTAAAACGAATAAAAAAAGACGAAGGCAAGAGCATCAAATTTGCAGAAATCTTTCAATTTTCTGAGGATGGGAAAAAAATGAAGCCTTTGCCGCAATAAAGTAGTCAATTAACGCATAAAAGTAGTCGTTTACCACACTATCAAAGCCATTTACTACAAAAAAAGTAGTCATGTACCGCAAAAAAGTAGCCATTTACCGCTGAAAAATTGTAAATGATCGTTCGAAAGTATCCAATTCCCGTTTTTGTAGTATACTACTTTTGCGGTTGAAGGCGACATTTTCTGGTATTTTGGTGACTTTGTCTTTAATAACCGCAATTGAGTATCCGTATACCGCTGTAGTTTTAACATGTTTTTTTTGCGGTAATTGGCTACCTATGTGCATAAAATTGCTATATGCTTGCGGTAAACGGCTTATTTTTTTCGGTGAAAAACTACATTTTGCGGTTAATGAATCATTTCCTGCGGTAAATGGCTACTTGTTTAGAGTAGTTAGCTACATTTGTGAAAGAATTGGCTACATTTTGAATTTCATAAACCGGAAATTGTTTATTGATACCATCAGAATAATTTGTTATACATTTTCTGTGAATAATGCCATCTAATGTATGACGTACAAGCAGTTGTGTACATTTTGTTTATAATGAAACAATATTTACCTGTCGTTATGTTAATGACAACCCGCTTTTCAAAAATTAACAATTTCTGCCTTCATAAATTTATCTAGAAATTGTAAAAGTCTCCTTATCACTTTTTCGTCTTTGCTGTATATTCTTATATTTTGGTGGTCAGCTTGAAATTGCCCAACATTACATATTTCACTGAGTAATCACTCAAAATGTAGTTTCAAATAAAACTGGAAATAAACTTGCATGCCTACATCAAATGAAAAAAAAGTCTTTAAAAAAAGTGCTCAAAGTGTGATTTTTTATCCGTTTCAGAGTTAAATTGATATCAGATAACTGAGAGAAAAAAAAAAGAAATCTACCTTAAACACTGCCCTATCTTCAAAAAAGAAAGTGAAAATCTTTATTCACAAGCATTTACATCAGCGAAAAAATAAAGACTATCAACGGACAATGCTTAATTTTGAAATGTTTTGAATTAAATAGATATGCATCTAAATTAATAAAAAAAAAATGAAAAGCAACTGAAAACATAAATAAAATCCATTGATTTAAATTAAATTTGAGTGTTTCCTAACCTTTATTATAGAATTTAAAAAATGTTTTTGTTCAGCAAGACGTATTAATACGTAAAGATAAACAAGTATGAATAAACAGAACACATGTCATAATTTACCACCATTAGGACATATAATCCCGCACTTAGGTATACTTTTACCGCAGTGATAATCCAAATTGTTCGCGTAACAATTAATCAAATCAATCTAAGTTTTTTATTTACCTTTTCAAAGTTATTAAGGTCGCATTCATTTCCCTTATTTAACCTCATTAGTTTTTATGGAATTAACACTAAGGTTCCCCTTATACAGCAATTTCTATTGTGACGTCACCACATATACTTTTAAAAGGATAATTAAAATAACAATTTCAATAAAATAACAAAAACAAAAAAAATTCTCATAGGAATTGTTTAGCTGCAAAATTAGTCCCATAATTTCTACACATTTAAAAAAAACGGACAAGATCTATTAAGGAATAAACAAGTTACAACGAAATTAAGGGACATACCTTTACACGTCTGAACCTTTGAAAGTCTCAGCATCAAAAGGGTGGCATATGGAGGTAAACGATGTTTTATATTGAGGGCTAGCAAAAAGGCAATTACTTATTTTACCCTTTTCATTTTAAATTGTTGTTACTTATCAATTCTCAACGGATTTTCATCATCTAGGCACCAATTCAAAGCTAATTGTTTCAGCTGTAATAATAATGTTTACAAAACATGACTATCCTTAAACATTTATTATGAAAACTGTCAAAGTATATGTGAATCTAAATTCCACATGTGGCTTGATATGGTCATCTTGAGAATTGCAATTTCTTTTTAAATTACCAAAAGGTAAGAAACAACTAATTTTTTTTAAACTTCATCCATGTTTCAAGGTGATTTGACTGTTCGTCTCAAAGATCTCGTTCGACAAGTTTATGCATAAAGATAATTGAGAAAAAAAAGGATATCTACCTTAAAAACTCTACTGCCCTGTCTTCACAAAAGAAAATGAAAATCTTTATTCAGCAAGTGAAAACAAAAGTGAAATCCATTAATTAAAAAGTAGAGTCCTTCCTAACCTTAATATAGAATGTTATAAAATTTTTTTTCAGCAAGACTTATAAACACGTGAAAAGACTTTATTATGAAACAACAGAAGACATGTCATAATTAACCATCATTAGGATATATAATCCCGCAGTTAGGTATAATTTTACTGCAGTTATAATACAAACTTTTCACGTAACAGTTAATCAAATCAAATCAAGTTCTTTATTTACCATTTCAAAGTTGTTAAGTCCGCATTCATTTCCTTTATTTAACTTCATTAGGTTTCATGGAAATGACCCCATGGCCCCCCTTGTGGAGCAATTTCTATTGTGACGTCACCACATATACTTTTAAAGGGATACTTAAAAAGACAATTTCAATGATATAACGAAAACGAAAACAATTCTCATGCGATTTTTTTAGCTGCAAAATTAGTCCAATAATTTCTACACATTTAAGAAAGAACCGGACAAAGATCTATTGAGGAATAAAGTAGTCACAACGAAATTAAGGGACATACCTTTACACGTCTGAACCCTTGAAAGTCTCAGCATCAAATGGGTGACATTTGGAGGTAAACGATGTTTTATATTGAGGGCTAGCAAAAAGGCAATTACTTATTTTACCCTTTTCATTTTAAATTGTTGTTACTTATCCAATTCTCAACGGATTTTCATCATCTAGGCACCAATTCAAAGCTAATTGTTTCAGCAGTAATAATAATGTCAACAAAATATGACTATCCTTAAAAATGTATTATGAAACTGTCAAGGTAGATATTAATGTAAATTCCATATGTGGCTTACATGGTCATCTTAAAAATTGCAATTTCTTTTTAAATTACGAAAACGTGAGAAACAACTACATTTTGTATATAAAACTCCTCCCATGTTTCAAGGTGATTTGACTGTTCGTCTCACAGATCTCGTTCGACAAGTTTGTGCAATAAGATAACTGAGAGAAAAAAGTATGTCTACCTTAAAAATTCTACTGCCCTGTCTTCAGCGAAAAAATAAAAAACTTTAAACGGAAAATGATTAATTCTGAAATGTCTTAAATTAAATAGATACGAATCTAAATTATTAAATTATTAAAAATCATTAAAAAAAAAGAAAAGCAAGTGAAAACAAAAATCCATTAATTCAAAAGTAGAGTCCTTCCTAACCTTTATTATAGAATGTTATAAATTTGTTTTTTGTTCAGCAATACGTATTAACACGTGAAAATACACAATTATGAAACAAAAGAAGACATGTCATAATTCACCACCATTAGGACATATAATCCCGCAGTAAGGTATATTGTTACCGACGTTATAATCCAAACTTGTCGCGTAAAAGTTAATCAAATCAAACTCAGTTCTTCATTTACCATTTCAAAGTTAGTAAGGCCGCATTCATTTCACTTATGTAAGTTCATTAATTTCATGGAATTAACTTAAAGTTACCCTTATGCAGCAAGTTTTATTGTGACGTCACCAATTATTTTGTTCAAAGAATTAAAATGACAATTTCAGTCATATAACAAAAAAAAAAACAATTCTCATAGGAATTTTTTAGCTGCAAAACTAGTCCCATAATTTCTACACATTTAAAAAAAAACGGACAAAGATCTATTAAGGATTAAAGAAGCTACAACGAAATTAAAGGGCATACCTTTACACGTCTGAACCCTTTCAATTCCCAGCATCAAAAGGGTAGCATATGCAGGTAAACGATGTTTTATATTGAAGGCTAGCAAAACGGCATTAACTTATTTTACCCTTTTCATTTCAAATTGTTGTTACTTATCAAATTCTCAACGGATATTCATCATCTAGGCACCCATTTAAAGCTAACTGATTTAGCTGTTATTATAATGTAAACAAAATATGCTAATCCTTTAAAAATTATCATGAAAACTGTCAAAGTAAATGTAAACGTAAATTCCACATATGGCTTTATATGGTCATCTTGAGGATTGCAATTTGTTTTTAAATTATGAAAACGTAAGAAACAACTAGATCCTTCATATAAAAATCCTCCCATGTGTTAAGGCGATTTGACTGTTTGTCTCACAGATCTCGTTCGACAAGTTTATGCATAAAGATAACTGAGAGAACAAAAGATATCTACCTCGAAAACTCTACTGCCCTATCTTCACAAAAGAAACTAAAAATCTTTATTCACAAGCATTTACATCAGCGAAAAATAAAAACTATAAATAGAAAATACTTAATTCTGTAATGTCTTGAATTAAATAGATACTGTTACGCCCCGGTGATTTGAAAGCTGATATTTTACTGTGGTCTTCGTTCCACACTTGATACACGCAGATGTCCGTTGTTGTGTTCTGATTCGTAATTTACAGAAGAAATAGCTTACTTTGACCTTATATTATATGCTGACTTCTTTAAATCTATATATCGACTCTATTTATATGTCTAATTATTCATTTTGTATTTGTTTATACTTAGTTTCAGTATAGCGCGCCAAATGTAACGTAACGTGTTCTTGTTTATGAAGAACTTGTGTATTACGTCACACGTTGTATAAAATAAGGAACGCATGTTCCTACGTGGAGATTCTCTCCAACAACCTCCATGCAGTTAGCAGTCTCTCTTAAATGCAGTGCACCAAGTAGATTTGCAGCACCAAGTAAAGTTGCTTGGTGAGAGTTTTTAGATGCAGTGCACCAAGTAGATTTGCATGCACCGAGTACGCTGAGTATTCAAGTTGAATGCAGTGCACCAAGTAGATTTGCTGCACCGAGTTAGCTGAGTATTTGAATGCCGTGCACCAAGTAGATTTTCTTGCACCGAGCAATTGTTTTATTAATCTTAGTGCAAGCAATGCACCTTGCCGTATTACTTATTGTATATAATTATTAACGTATTTTGTATCTTGAACCGCTGTATTTGATGTATTGTTTAAATAGAAATAATACAATTAATGAACTTTCAGTATGATCTTTATTATTACTTCCTTCACCAGAGGCCCACAAAAGTAACTACGGGTGTAGTATATCCTGACAAGAAAACCCCGGAACGTTACATTGGTGTCAGAAGTGGGATTATAAATTTTTATTCATAAAAAAAATTATCTGGTGAAGTTTGAAAAATAAAAATCATTTTAAAATGGATGATTCCTTGCAGTCTGATATAATTCAATTTAATCCAACTGATAGATCATCTATTGCTAGTGATGATACAGTGGAGAATATTACATATGCAGAGAGAACAAGTTCGCAGAGTTATGAATCTATTCAAGCAGACAATCAATTTAATAGTTTAACAGCTATTTCACCTGCAGTAGGAGACATATTTGAATCACTCACAAATCAAATAAGAGATACATTTCATATGGTGACACAACAAAATGCAGCAAATCTTTCTGTGATGGAAGAGAGATTTCAAAATCAAATCACACAGTTGAAAGAAGAAATATTTAATTTAAGAAAAGAGTTTGATAAACAAAAGTCTAAATCTGATCAAATTCAATCTGAAAGATCAGAAATTATTGTTCCAGAAGCTGATATCATAAAAACACATGCAGTACCTTCAAATTCTGAAACATGCAGTTATCAAAATTACAACACTAGTAATAGTCAAAATACAAGGGGTATGCAATCTCATCCAAGTTATTATGCTGACGTTTCACAAAAACATAAAGTAAATATGAAGCCGCAACCCTATGATGGTACTGATGATATTGAAGAATATCTCAGTCAGTTTCAAATTTTAGCTGAAGTTAATGGTTGGGATTATAAAACAATGTCACTATGTCTAGCTAGCAGTTTGAAAGGTGGTGCTAGAGCCATTTTAAATGAATTAGATGAGTTTAAAAGACGTGATTTTGATAGCCTAGTTGATGTTCTTCATAATAGATTTGGTTCAGTTCATAGGTCTGAAATATTCAGAGCTCAGTTACAGACTAGAGTAAGAAAAGATAATGAATCTCTATCTGCCCTCAGTCAAGATATTAAAAAAATGACTCGCTGTGCTTATCCTGGTGCCCCGTCCTCTGTGACTGATATACTGGCTTTGGATCGGTTTATAGATTCATTAAATGACCCTGAAATGCGTCTTAGAATACGAGAAGCAAGGCCTAAAAATATAAATGATGCTGAAATTTTAGCTATTAGATTTGATACTTTTAACCAAGCAGATAGAATAAGGTATCATAGCTTTAATAACGCTGTCACTGGAATGTCTGTCGAGTCAAAGAATAAATGCTTTCGCTGTGGTGAAAAGGGACATGTCAGAAAAACTTGTCCTTATAGAGAATAACTGATAAAGTTATAAATATTGATTTCGTATTATGTGTTTTAATATTTATGTTTTAAAATGTTTTAAATATCTAATTCTTGAATGTAATGCAGAAATATGCTGAAAAGTAGAAACAAAAGCTTGCTGAATGTTGTTGTCTTCCTGTCGTTGATCTAATGCTGTTGAAGTAAAATTTGCAAGAACTAGTAGTGGTCCAAACTACCACTATACAATAAAAACACACTGCACGCAGAAATAATTAATTGTCTGTGTAATTATACCCGATGCGGAAATAATAGAATAAGTCAAGCTTCATGAGTAAAAAATGAGGCCATGGAACCAGACTTATTTTATGCTATTGTATCGGATGTAAGTTACATCTAGACTAAATACAAGTCAATGAATGGTTTGTTAGGAATACTGTTGCTTATGTTGTTTTTGAAGTCGGTTCCTGTGACGAAAGAATGTCTGTGGAAGACTTATATATTTTAAGGGTGTTACCCGTACGTCCTGTGATGAGAATATCTGTGGAGTATTGGTGATTTTTAGTATGGTCCTGTGACTGGTATATTGTCTGTGGAATACTATTGCTTATTTGGATATCGAATTGTAATATCAGCGACTGGATTTAAGTATATATTTTGTTTATGTGCAAACCATAACAAGAATTGTACATATAAACTGATTTTAACTAGACTTGAAGCGGCGAGTCAACCATTTAATGAATATCACTAAAGAAACTTGTACAGCTTTAACATTTTATTGAACTTTGATATCAACAAAGAACTTTTTATCTCACCACAAGAGAGATATATGTTATCGAATCCTATTAAACATTTTACAGAAGACAATGAACAGGAAGAGGAAGACGGTCTGAAGAGTGGAAATACCTGCATGGTTGAATGATGGATAATTATATTTCTATTTCTATGAAGTGTTTCTTACTAAACATTATTGTTTTATCTTACACCAAGAGACTAACGAAGTGAGACTTTTTGTGCTTATTTTATATTACATTATGAAATGACATCCGCATGACATACATACTCTCATATTTGAGGACAAATCCTTTTTATATAAGGTAGGGGGTAGTGTTACGCCCCGGTGATTTGAAAGCTGATATTTTACTGTGGTCTTCGTTCCACACTTGATACACGCAGATGTCCGTTGTTGTGTTCTGATTCGTAATTTACAGAAGAAATAGCTTACTTTGACCTTATATTATATGCTGACTTCTTTAAATCTATATATCGACTCTATTTATATGTCTAATTATTCATTTTGTATTTGTTTATACTTAGTTTCAGTATAGCGCGCCAAATGTAACGTAACGTGTTCTTGTTTATGAAGAACTTGTGTATTACGTCACACGTTGTATAAAATAAGGAACGCATGTTCCTACGTGGAGATTCTCTCCAACAACCTCCATGCAGTTAGCAGTCTCTCTTAAATGCAGTGCACCAAGTAGATTTGCAGCACCAAGTAAAGTTGCTTGGTGAGAGTTTTTAGATGCAGTGCACCAAGTAGATTTGCATGCACCGAGTACGCTGAGTATTCAAGTTGAATGCAGTGCACCAAGTAGATTTGCTGCACCGAGTTAGCTGAGTATTTGAATGCCGTGCACCAAGTAGATTTTCTTGCACCGAGCAATTGTTTTATTAATCTTAGTGCAAGCAATGCACCTTGCCGTATTACTTATTGTATATAATTATTAACGTATTTTGTATCTTGAACCGCTGTATTTGATGTATTGTTTAAATAGAAATAATACAATTAATGAACTTTCAGTATGATCTTTATTATTACTTCCTTCACCAGAGGCCCACAAAAGTAACTACGGGTGTAGTATATCCTGACAAGAAAACCCCGGAACGTTACAATACGCATCTAAATTATTTAAAGAAAATGAAAAAAAATGAAAACATAGGTTAAATCCATTGATTTAAAAGAAGAGTCCTTCCTTACCTTTATAATATAATTCCATCAATTGTTTTTTTGTTCAGCAAAACGCATTAACACGTAAAAATACACAATTATGAAAAAAACAGAAGACATGTCATTATTTACCACCGTTAGGACATATAATCCCGCAGTTAGGTATATTTTTACAGCAGTTATAATCCAAACTTATCGCGTAACATTTAATCAAATCAAACTAAGTTCTTTATTTGCCATATCAAAGTTATTAAGGACGCATTTATTCCCCTTATTTAAATTAAGGACGCATTCATTTCACTTATTTAAGTTCATTAGTTTCATGGAATTAACTTAAAATTACCCTTATGCAGCAAGTTTTATTGTGACGTCACCAATTATACTTTTAAAAGGATAATTAAAATGACAATTTCAATATTATAACAAAAAAAAAAATTCTCATAGGATTTTTATAGCTGCAAAACTAGTTCCATAATTTCTACACATTTAAAAAAAACCAGACAAAGATCATTTGCGGATCAAAGAAGCTACAATGAAATTAAAGGGCATACCTTTACACGTCTGAACCCTTATAATTCTCAGCATCAAAAGAGTGGCATATGCAGGTAAACGATGTTTTATACTGAGGGCTAGCAAAACGGCATTTACTTATTTTACCCTTTTCATTTCAAAAAAATTGTTGTTACTTGTTGTTATCCAATTCTCAACGGATTTTTATCATTTAGGCACCCATTTAAAGCTAGTTGATTCAGCTGTTATACTAATGTAAACGAAATATGCTAAATCTTTAAAAACTATTATGAAAACTGTCAATGTAAATGTAAACGTAAATTCCACATGTGGCTTTATATCGTCATCTTGAGAATGAATTGCAATTTCTTTTAAAATAATGAAAAGGTAATAAAAATCTATTTTTTTTATATAAAAAAACCTCCCATGTGTCAAGGTGATTTGACTGATTTTAAAAAAAAGCAAGTGAAAACAAAAGTGAAATCCATTAATTTAAAAGTAGAGTCCTTCCTAACTTTTATAATAGAATTTTATAAATTGTTTTTTGTTCAGCAAGACGTATTAACACGTAAAAAAACACAATTATGAATAAACAGAATTTATGTCATAATTTACCACCATTAGGACATATAATCCCGCAGTTAGGTATATTTTTACCGCAGTTATAATCCAAACTTTTCGCGTAACAGTTACTCAAATCAAACTAATTTCTTTATTTACCATATCAAAGTTATTAAGGCCACAATCATTTCCCTTATCTAACTTCATTAGTTTTTATGGATATAACCCTAAGGTTCCCCTTACACAGCAATTTTTATTGTGACGTCACCACACATACTTTTAAAAGGATAATTAAAATGACAATTTCAATGATATAATGAAAAAAAGAAATCTCAGAGAAATTTTTTAGCTGCAAAATTAGTCCAATAATTTTTAAACAAATTAAAAAAAAAACCGAACAAATATCTATTGAGGAATAAAGAAGTTACAACGAAATTAAGGGACATACCTTTATACGTCTGAACCCTTGAAAGTGTCAGGATCAAAAGGGTGACATATGGAGGTATACGATGTTTATATAGAGGGCTAGCAAAAAGGCAAAATTGTTGTTACTTATCCAATTCTCAACGGATTTTCGTCATCTAAGCACCAATTCAAAGCTAATTGTTTCAGCTGTAATAATAATATAAACAAAAAATGACAATCTTTAAAAAATTATTATGAAAACTGTCAAAGCAAATGTAAATGTAAATTCCACATGTGGCTTTATATGGTCATCTTGAGAATTGCAATTTCTTTTTAAATTACGAAGACGTAAGAAACAACTACATTTTTCATATAAAAATCCTCCCATGTTTTAAGGTGATTTGACTGTTCGTTCCACAGATCTCGTTCGACAAGTTTATGCATAAAGATAACTGAGGGAAAAAAAGATATCTACCTTCAAAAATCTACTGCCCTTTCTTCACAAAAGAAAATGAAAATCTTTATTCACAACCATTTACCTCAGCGAAAAAAACTTTAAACGGAAAATGATTAATTTTCAAATGTCTTAAATCAAATAGATACGAATCTAAATTATTAAAAAAAAAAAAGAAAAGCAAGTGAAAACAAAAGTGAAATCCATTAATTAAAAAATAGAGTCCTCCCTTACCTTTATATTAGAATGTTAAAAATGTGTTTTTCGTTCAGCAATACGTATTACGTGTGGAAATACAAAACTTCGAACAACAGAAGACATGTCATAATTCACCACCATTAGGACATATAATCCCGCAGTTAGGTATATTTTTACCGCATTTATAATCCAAACTTTTCACGTAACAGTTACTCAAATCAAACTAAGTTCTTTATTTAACATATCAAAGTTATTAAGGCCGCATTCATTTCCCTTATTTAACTTCATTAGTTTTTATGGATATAACCCTAAGGTTCCCCTTATACAGCAATTTTTATTGTGACGTCATCACACATACTTTTAAAAGGATAATTAAAATGACAATTTCAATGATATAACGAAAAAAAGAAATCTTAGAGAAATTTTTTAGCTGCAAAATTAGTCCAATAATTTTTACACATTGAAGAAAAAACCGGACAAAGATCTATTGAGGAATAAAGAAGTTACAACGAAACCAAGGGACATACCTTTATACGTCTGAACCCTTGTAAGTCTCAGCATCAAAAGGGTGACATATGGAGGTAAACGATGTTTTATATTGAGGGCTAGCAAAAAGGCAATTACTTATTCGACCCTTTTCATTTTAAATTGGTGTTATCCAATTCTCAACAGATTTTCATCATCTAGGCACCCATTTAAAGCTAATTGATTCAGCTGTTTTAATAATATAAACAAAATATGCTAATCCTTTAAAAATTATTTGAAACTGTCAAAGTAAATGTAAACGTAAATTCCACATGTGGCTTTATATGGTCATCTTGTGAATTGCAACTTCTTTTTTTTTAAATTACGAAAACATAAAAAACAACTAAATATTTTATATAAAACTCCTCCCATGTTTCAAGGTGATTTGACTGTTTGTCTCACAGATCTCGTTCGACATGTTCATGCATAAAGATAACTGAGAGAAAAAAAAGATATCTACCTAAAAAACTATACTGCCCTGTCTACACAAAAGAAAATGAAAATCTTTATTCACAACCATTTACATCAGCGAAAAAAATAAAAACTTTAAACGGAAAATGCTTAATTCTGAAATGTCTTAAATTAAATAGATACGAATCCAAATTATTTAAAAAAAAAAAGAAAAGCAAGTGAAAACAAAAGTGAAATTCATTAATTAAAAAGTAGAGTCCTTCCTAACCTTAATTATAGAATGTTATAAATTTTTTTTTTTTTTTGTTCAGTAATACGTATTAACATGTGAAAATACACAATTATGGATAAACAGAAGACATGTCATAATTTACCATCATTAGGACATATAATCCCGCAGTTAGGTATATTTTTTCACCGCAGTTATAATCTAAACTTTTCGCGTAACATTTAATCAAATCAAACTAAGTTCTTTATTTACCATATCAAAGTTATTAAGGCCGCATTCATTTCCCATATTTAACTTCATTAGTGTTTATGGAAATAACCCTAAGGTTCCCCTTATATAGCAATTTCTATTGTGACGTCACAACATATACTTTTAAAAGGATAATTAAATTTCGACGAAAACGGTCACAAAAAGGTTGGTTTATATTTTTGAAAACATGGCTCGTTTTTTTAATTAATCTTCAAATTTGGTTAGGTAAAAAATGTCAAATTTAAAGCTCTACATTTTAGTATTTTGACCCAATTAAGAAAAAGCAGTCTTTTCATTTTGATAGTAAGTTTTTAGAATAAACAAACGTTGATGATTTTGTTCTTTGTATGACTTTGTGCTATGTATGACGCAATGATAAGCCAAACATTGGCGTTAAAGAAAAAAAAGCAACGACTTTGATTTATTTTTATTTATATTTAAGAATGGATTATATAAAATCATTTATTTATAACTAGGATTGCATATTTTTATATTTATACTTTAAAAATATGTGGTTTTAGTTATAAATAATTATTAAACAGCTTAACTACAGAAAAAGATGAAAGACAACGTATCAACAATCTTAGCATAAAGCACAACAAACAAAGTATATTATTTTTGTGGTTGGGAAATATATCTTTGATCAACGATTGATGGCTAGTATGGAATATATTTGTTTACAGAAAAGATTACAGTAAATAAAAGTATCTTTTTAACACTCAAGCACCCTAAATAATTATTGCACTCAGGGCTTTTTTGTTTTTTTAAAATATATCTTATTAATTGACAGCACAGAATTAGGAAGAAAGAAGATTTAAAGAAATTACACAGAAAGGTTATAGTAAAGAAAACAATAATGCCCTGTAAATAATTATCTGTTTTACGTTTCATTTTGTTTAAGAATATATTTTGTTATCAATCAACATATACAAATTAAGAACAAAAAAAGAAGAAAAGAAGATTACGGAAAAAAAACAATACTTTTATCAAGATTGTACATGTGTTGTATTCATTCTAATAAATATTGATTTAATAACTTTTTTGTTCTTTTCAATACATTCGATTAATCAACAGAACAGAATTAAGAAAAAGCATGAAGAAGAATGATTATAGTAAGTATAAATATCATATTAAAAAACAATTAAGCACCGAAAAAAGTTATTGATATACGGGCTTTATTGCTTCTTGAAATATATCAACAGAACAGAATTAAGAAGAAGAAAAGAAGGACAGAAGAAGATGTCAAAAGAAATTATTAGTTAAGAATGAAATAATTGGGAATTTTTTTTAAATAATTAACTCGAATTTCATTCTATATTATATTTTTGTTTTATTATCAGCAAAAACAAACAAAAAACTCAGTTTGGGATCAAAAAGTGAGTCACGCCCCGACCACCTCCGACTGCATATACTTAAAGTAATGTTTGCTGCATTAATACATCTTTGATCCTTAAAAGACGGGTATTTTTTTCCAGCAGGGTATTGTTTAACCACCATACATTAAAACTTTTACCGCAGTTAGGCATATATTTACAACAGTAGATTACCTTGAAGTAGCGAATTATATTTCTAACGGCGGTAAAATACGGCATGTCCGATATTTATTAAAACAGTCTTGAAACACTTGCTAAATTACATTTATTCAAACTGTTAATGTTTAAAAACTTAGGCAGTAAAATTAGGGTTATGAATGACAAGATTGGTAAATAAAGAACGTAATTTGATTTGATTTACCGATACACTAATTTTGGATTATTATTACGCTTAAAATACACCTTACTGCGGGATTATATTTCTTAATTGTGTAAAATATGACTTATTAAAAACATACGACTTCCTTGATTAAAATGTTTAATATGTTGTTTTTAAAAGTAGAAGTTAAGTGTTTGTGTTTATTTGCAGTCACTCCAGTCATAATCTTAAATGGTCAAATCTAGTAGTATGTTCCTGATTGGAATGAAAAAGATTCATGTTGCCAATAACTTCCATAGAAGCCTTTTTAGTACTTTTTTGATAAAGGGTAACTATATTAGCATTTATCGAAATGCAATCAGTGGTAAGCTTATAAGAAAAAAATGAAACTACAATTGATGAAGAGCGGGTATTTGTTTTTTTGTTTAATTGGCACATGCATATATTCATACTTGTAATTCAATAAAACCTTAACAATTAACCTATCTATGAGTGTATATTATATGCATGTATAATCAGATAATGTTATGCATGTTTGCACTATAAATCTTCCAGGCATGTTATGAATTCGTAACATTTACTAGAGAAAGTAGCTGGGGCTTCATCAAATTCGACAAATCTTTCAAAAGTTAATCAGTTGATAGAAGGGACAGCACACCATACATTATTCATTATGGTTTGAAATTCCGACGAAGACGGTCACAAAAAGGTTGGTCCATATTTTTTAAAACATGGCTCGTTTTTTTTAATTAATCTAAATATTTTGTTTGGTAAAAAATGTCAAATTTAAAGCTCTACATTTTAGAATTTTGACTCAATCAAGAAAAAGCAGTTTTTTTTCATTTTGATAATAAGTATTTAAAATAAACAAACGTTGATGATATTATTCTTTGTGTGACCATGTGCTATGTATGACGTAATGATAAACCAAACATTGGCGTTCAATAAAAAAAAGCAACGCCTCTCATTTATCTTTATCTATTTTTAGGATGAATTATCACAAATCATTTATTTATAACCGGGATTGTATATTTTAATATTTATATTTTAAAAATATGTGGTTCCGGTTATAAATATTTATTTAACAGCTTAACTACAGAAGAAGATAAAAGTCAACGCATCAACAATCTTAGCATAAAGCACAACAAACAAAGTAAATTATTACTTTTGGTTGGGAACTATATCTTTGATCAACGATTGATGGCTAGTATGGAATATATTTGTTTACAGAAAAAGATAACAGTAAAGAAAAGTATCTTTTTAAAAAAACAATCAAGCACCCTGTATAATCATTGAATTAGGGGCTTTTTTGTTTTATAAAATGTATTTTATTAATCGACAGAACAGAATTAAAAAGAAAGAAGATTTAAAGAAATTACCCAGAAAGGTTATAGTAAAGAATACAATAGTGTCATGTAAATAATTATCATTTTTACGTTTCATTTTTAATGTTTTGTTGAGGAATATATTATTTTTCATTAATTAACTTTAAAAAAATTGAGAAAAAGAAAGAAGAAAAGAAGAGTACGGAAAAGAAAACAATATATTATCAACAGTTAAGGACTTTAAATAAATATTGATTTGACGGCTTTTTTGTTTTTTAAATATATTTGATTAATCAACAGAGCAGAATTAAGAAGAAGCACGAAGAAAAATGATTATAGTAAGTATACATATCATATTTAAAATCAATTAAGCACCGAAAATAGTTATTGATCTACGGGCTTTTTTGCTTTCATTAATCAACAAAACAGAATTTAGAAGAAAAATGAGGGAAAAAAAGAAGATTTTAAAAGAGGTTATAATTTCGACTGAAAATAGTTGTAAGTTCTTTTAATAATTAAAGCTAATTTCATTCTACATAACATGTTTTTTTTTCATTATCAGGACAAAAACACAAGAGGCTCAGTTTGGGGTCAAAAGTTGCGTCATGCTTCGATCCCCTCAGACTGCATAGACTTGAAGTAATGAATACTGCATTAATAAATCTTTGTTCCTTACAAGAAGGGGAATTTTTTTTTATTCAGCATGGCATGCATCGTTTAACCACCATACATTAAACTATTACCGCAGTTAGGCATATTTTCACCGCAGTCGATTACCTTGGAATAGGAGATTACATTTCTAACGGCGGTAAAATATGATGTGTACAATATTTATTAAAACAGTCCATCAACACTTGCTGAATCAAATGTATTTAAACTGAAGTCTTGTCGTGTTATGTTGTTCTTTTAGTGTTATATGTAAGTCACCAAAACAAAGTTTTGGGGAGTTATTGCTTTTTTAACGTTTCTTCTTATTATTTTTATTCTTCTCTTTCTGACCCCTGAAACTGTCCTACCATTTTTTGTAAACAGTAGAGTATGGAAACTTTATAGTTTTTCTGTGTACAGGTCTGCATCATGGGGGTTGTAGGACCCAATGTTCATGATACCAGGGTGTCATCTTGGCATAATTAGGAGGCTCAAAGATGGGTGGGGTAAAAAAAAAATAATTCTTAAACATTTTTCTGTATGAAGAGTAGATGAAATTATCCTTACTATTATGAATATTTAGAGACACATGTCTGCTCTAATATGGGACTTATTTTATTTAAGTAGGGGGTCTCTTGGCATAATTTCAAGGGGGTGAATATTCCAGAACATCAATGCTATATTTTTTCTAGAGACAGTAAATGGTAAATGATGGTATATGAGTATGCAGGGAAAAATATGCAGTAGGGGTCAAAATGGCCCCCGTTACCATGGAAACAGCAAAAATATGAAAAAAAATCAAAATGCTTAAAATGTAATGAAACTTATAAAAAATGTTGCCTAGCGTATGTTCACTTTGACTTTTTAGTTTTGAATTTTCAAAATGGCCGCCGTTGCCATGGAAACAGCAAAAATGTCCAAAAATTGATGAAACTTAAAACAATGTTGCCTGGTATATCTGGACTTTTGAGATTTGAATTTCCAAAATGGGTGCCGTTTCCATGGAAATGGCACAAATGTAAAAAAAAATCTAAATTCTTCATATTAAATAGAACTTTACACAGACATTATCTGGCATCATGGATACCACAGAACAATGATATTGGGTCCGTTTGGTGACTTTTGTGTTAGTATCCTAACGCAGGATTACTTGTTAACATTGCCATAAACACGCGAGGTTTGGCTAGCCACAAAACCAGAATCAACTCACTATTTTTTTCTTAAAATGTCCTGTACCAAGTCACGAAAATGACAGTTGTTATTTTATAGTTCGTTTCTGTGTGTGTTACATTGTCGTTTAGTTTTTGTTGCATTTTAGTGTTTCGTTTTTTTCCTTTATAGCTGATGTGTTTCCCTCGTTTTTTGTTTGTAACACGGTTTTGTTTTCGCTCAATCGATTATTTTTGTTTTGAACAGCTGTATACTACTGTTGCCTTTATCTTATAGCTTATTTGTAAATATAACCATGTTTTCCTTATTATATGTTTTCATGATTAGATGTTGGTGCAAATAGCATGTTATTAGCTATACATTTTCAGAATGTCATGATTTGATTATGATATGCAGTCTTGGATTTTTTGTTAATGTTTACTTCTTTTAGACTTGTTCTAACTCAGTAACACAGAATGGATGAATGTAGTTATCAAAGGTAACAGGATTATAATTTAGTACGCTCGACGCGCGTTTCGTCTACATAAGACCCATCAGTGACGCTCATATCAAAATATTTATAAATCCAAACAAGTACAAAGCTGAAGAGCATTGAGGATCCAAAATTCCAAAAAATTGTTCCAAATACGGCTAATGCCTGGGATAAAAAAAATCCTTAGATTTTCGAAAAATTCAAAGTTTTGTGAACAGAAAATTTTTAAAAATGACCACATTATAGATATTCATGTCAACACCGAAATGTTGACTACTCAGATACAAAACTATTTGTATCATACCAAATTCCTATTTATTTCTGCCAGTAAATTTCCAACAACTAATACTAAATAGAGAGACTCTTTAGTAAAAACGAAAAATGGTTTGGATATATTTGGCATTCCTTTAATGAAAATCTTGATGCGACATTTAAATGAAATTCCGAAAAAAGCCTTGTTCCTAACATTGTGTACATTTTAAGCACTAATCAGTTGAAAATAGTTTGAACGCATAAATAGCATGATCGTTAATTGATTGACGCAGACTTTTTAAGTTAGATCAAAATTTAAAAAGAAATAAACATTTCATTTGAACTTTATTTAGTTTAATGTCAATACTTATTTTTTCCAAACAAGTCTCTTGGAAACTATCAAACACATTTATTCACCTGCAATGATTTGATTGAAAACAAGTCACTACATTTTAGGGTACGGTTTACAGTTAGGGCTAAGAAAAAAAAGAGAAACGAGATTACGGAAAGTTTTTTATCATTATTGAAGCACTCTAAATAAGTACTGAGTTACTGGCCTTTTGGGTTTTTTTTTAAAATATATTTGATAAATCAACAGAACAGAAATAAGAAGAAACATGAAGAAGAAAGAGTATAATAAATAGAAATATCATATTTAAAAACAATTAAGCACCGTAATAAGTTATTGATATACGGGCTTTATTGCGTTTTGAAATATAACAACAGAACAGAATTAAGAAGAAAAAAAAGAAGGAAAGAAAAAGATTTCCAAAGAAATTATTACTTAGAATGAAATAATTGGTAAGTTATTTAAATAATTAAAGCTAATTTCATTTTACATTACATTTTTTTATTATCAGCAAAAACAAACAGGAGTCTCAGTTTTGGGACAAAACGTGCGTGATGCCCCGACCACCCCGACTGCATAAACTTAAAGTAATGAATGCTGCTTTAATACATCTTTGATCCTTAAAAGAAGGGGATTTTTTTCCAGCAGGTTAGGCATTGTTTAACCAACATACATTAAATATATTAACGCATTTAGGCATATTTTTACCGCAGTCGATTACCTTGAAGTAGCGGATTACATTTCGAACGGCGGTAAAATATGACATGTACGATATTTATTAAAACAGTCTATAAACACTTGCTAAATTACATTTATTTAAGCTGTTAATGTTTAAAAACTTGGGCAGTACAATTAGGGTTAGAAATGCCGTCTTAACAACTTGGTAAATGAAGAAGTTAATTTGATTTGATTCACCGATACACTAAATGTTGGATTATTATTGCGGTAAAAATACACCTTACTGCGGGATTATATTTCCTAATTGTTGTAAAATATGACTTGTCATATGTTTATTCAAAACATACGACTTCCTTGATTAAAATGTTTAATATGTTGTTATTAAAAAAAAATGGTCAAATCTCGAAGTCAGGTAAGAATAATTGTACTTGAAATATGTGTATTTAATGTGTCGTGATAGCAGGACAATAGTAAATGGAATTGCTTGTTCATTACCGGATAGCTCAGTATGTTCTTGATTGGAATGAAATAGATTCATGTTGCCAGTAACTTCTATAGAAGCCTTTTTTCAGTACTTTTGTTTGCTAAAGGGTAACTATATTATCATTTATCGAATTACAATTAGTGGTAAGCTTATAAAAAAATGAAACTACAATTGATGAAGAGCATGTATTTATTCTTGTTTTAATAGCACATGCATACATACATACTTGTAAACTTAAATTTAACCTTAACAATTTTAGCCATGACGTTGTCAATTTGTTTCAGGTTTATGAGTTTGACTGTCCCTTTGGAATCCTTCGTTCTTCTCTTTTAACATATTTATGAGTGTTTATAATATGCATGTATTATGTTATGCATGTTTGCACTATAAATCTCTAAAGGATTGTTTTTGAATTCGTAACATTTACTAGAGAAAGTGGCTGGAAATTCATCAAATAAGACAAATCTTTCCAAAGTTAATCAGTTGATGGAAGGGATAGCACACCATACATAATTCATTATGGTTTTAGATTTCGACGAAGATGGTCACAAAAAAGGTTGGTTTATATTTTTTAAAACATAGCTCTTTTTTTTAAATCAATTTAAATAATTTTGTTTGTAAACAACGTTTAATTTGAAGCTCTAAATTTTAGAATTTGACTCATTCAAGAAAAAGTAGTCTTTTCGTTTTGATAACAAGTTTTAAAAATAAACAAACGTTGATGACGTTGTTCTTTGTAGAAAGTTGTAGTTTGTATAATGTTATGATCAAGTAAACTTTGCACCACATAAAAAAGACAACACCTGTTAAAGATTTTGTTTATTCACGAAAGGAATATAAAAAAAATAATTATTTATCATTTGAATTGCAGATTTTGATTATGAGATTTTTTCAATATGTAGTTTCGGTTAGAATCATTATTTATTAGTATGGATTATTACAAATAAATTGTTTTACACTAGGATTGCATATTTTAATATTTTTACTTTTAAAATATGTAGTTTCGGTTATACATATTTATTTAACAGCTTAACTACAGAAGAAGACAAAAGACAAAGAAACCATTATTTTAGTATAAAGCATAAAAACCACAGTAAATGATACAATTGTATTTACCTTTTTAGTAGTGTTTCAACAAAATGATATTTATCGCATAGAATAAAAAAAAGAACAAACTGAAAAGAACAAAACAGAGTCTAAAAAACAAATAATAAATAATTCATTCACACAAAAATGGTTAACTATCAATTGATTTACAAATTGTTTGTGACATAAATTTAATCATTTATTATCTACGCGAACTTAAGAAAACAGATGAAGAAGAAGGAAAAGTATTAATATTATTAATAGATGTATATATGGAAGTTAACAGAATCAAATGCATTTCATTAAATTTTGAGTCTATTTATTTTACATATATAACTTTAATTATTGTCATCATCTACTAGAAGAAAAATAATAAATTAACATATTATTCTGATTATTGTCATTAATGAACTCATGTAGTTTTTAAACTTATGATTGTTTTAATACACATATTAAACATTATTATTTTCATCAACAGCTGACAATAGAAACAGAGAAAAATCACCAACGAAAAGCATAGTCTTAATAAGAAACTTGAGGTAGAGATATATATTTTATTTTGCACTTTGATTTTTTCATAGTTGATTATATATTGTGGAACTAAAACAGAAGAACAGAAAAAGAAAAAGAAAGAATTTTTTCAAACAAGAAAATTTGGTGTATAGATATACTCATTTTTCTGTACACCTTTTTTTTTTGGTTTGAAAAAATATCTTAGATCGACGATTTAAAGTTTAAACAGTCTTTCTATTACAGATAAAGATCAGGGCATAGAAAACAATTTGTTTTAACAACAATTAAAGACTGTAGATAATAAATGACTTGATGGCTTGTTTTATGTTTTAAAATATATTGTATTATCAAAAGAACTAAATTCCGAAGAAAGAAGATTTATAAAAAAAATACAGAGAAAGATTACAGTAAAGAAGATATCTTACAATAACAGTAAAAAGGTCGTAATGAATTTCATTGAAATATTTGCCACTGGATGTTAAGCAACCAACAATCAATCAATCAGTAAGCAGTTAAAACGGATATAATTTTGAAAAGTAATAATTACTTTTTGCGTTTTTTGTTTTGTTTTTTTTTACAATATATTTGTCTATTATTCAACATAACAGAATAAAGAAGAAACCTAAACGAAAAAATTACAGTAAAAAGAAATATAATATTTTAAAACAATAAAACCTTGTAAAAAATAATACATTTACTGGCTGATTTCATTTTCAAAATATATCTCATTCATCAACAGAACAGTTCAAAGAATAAAAAAGATTAAAAGAACTTGAAGATTGAATTAAAGAAGAATGAAATTTAAAATCCTTAATGCCCTGTAGATAATACTTATTTTTACGGGTATTTTGTTTTTTAGAATATTTTTTTTTCTTAATCAACATAGTAGGTAAAAACCGAAGATAAAAAGAAAGACAGACGATTACAGAAAAAGAAATTATAATTTAATGAATATTCAAGCACTTAATTGCTGATTGAAAGGTGTTGTGTTTTTTTTTAATATATTGTATTAATCAACAATACAGAATTAGGAAAAAAGATGAAAAAGAAAACGTTTACAGTAAATAGAAATATATATTTAAAAACAATGAAGCACCGTAAATAAGAAATGATTTGCGAGCTTTTTTTGTTTTCGAAAATATATTTCATCAATCAACAGAACAGAATAAAGAAGAAAGAAGATCTAAAGAATCAGCACTGATAGACCATGTTAAAGAAGAATTTAATTTTGAGAGCAATTATGCTCTGTAGTTAAATATTATTTTTTCGTTTTTTTTTCGGGATATATTCTTTATTAATCAATACACCATAATGCCATACTAATTCTGCTGTAGTTTATATTTTAGAATGGAGATAGTTACGGCATAAACATGTTTTTATCACCGAGATCGCACTTTGTGAATATCTATATTTTCAAAAGTGAACTTTCGGTTAGAAATATTGCTTTGAAACTTCTCACAGATATTAATGTTATTCATCTTTATGATCAGAAAGATAAAACGTAGATTAAATTTGTTTTCTGCGTCACTTTTGTGTTTTTGTGTCTCTATATTAACTACCAGATAGCTGTAGAAGACGAAGAAAAAAAGAAGATATAAAACCAACATATATAATTTTAATAATAGTTCAATGTAGTAATATAAGTATTGATTTCATTTTACTTTGTTTGTTCTATAAATAACAATTTTTTTAACAACAATATAGGTTGCAAACACTTGTTTCCACTATAAATAGATACGTTTAAAATAAATTTATAACAACTAAATCAAAGAAGATACCTATGTAATTGATGTACTTCTTTTATTTTAGGATGAGTGCAGGAACACCGAAAATTTAATTTTGAGCGAAGATGAAGACTATTTGAATATCTGTATTGTAATATATTTGCTTCTCAATATTTTTTATCAATAGCAAAGAAGAAGATAAAAGCAAAGATCTAAAGTATAATTTAGTATAAGCCCTAATGTGATTGCTTATTATAAAATATAAATAAGCGCCACTGTTAGGGCATATATTGAAATATGTGTTATCATCTAGAACGAAAAAAGAAAGAAAAAAGAAGAAAACCAAAATACGTTATTTGTTGTTGGCACAAACGAATACTTAATAAAAAAAAAACTGTGGTGTTATATATCAAACAACATTTCATCATCTACGAACTACCAGAAAAGAAGAAAAACATTAAAAGAAGAAGATAACAGTAGATAATTTATCACTGGCACTAAATGGTGGTAAATTATGAAAAAAAAAATTGCATTCATTTAGTGCCATGCAATAAATTGTTAAACATCAGCTTAATACAATCCATTTATAGCTTACGACATAAGAAAACAAGACGACAAATGAACCAAAATGTTCCTTATCTGTAGAGTGAAAAGCACTCAAATTTTTGATTTTTTTAAAAGTTTTTTAACTTTACATATACAACTACAAAGGCAAAGAAAAAAAGAGAAACGAGATTACGGAAAGTTTTTTATCATTATTGAAGCACTCTAAATTAGTACTGAGTTACTGGCCTTTTGGGGTTTTTTTTAAATATATTTGATAAATCAACAGAACAGAAATAAGAAGAAACATGAAGAAGAAAGAGTATAAAAATAGAAATATCATATTTAAAAACAATTAAGCACCGTAATAAGTTATTGATATACGGGCTTTATTGCATTTTAAAATATATCAACAGAACAGAATTAAGAAGAAAAAAAAGAAGGAAAGAAAAAGATTTCAAAAGAAATTATTACTTAGAATGAAATAATTGGTAAGTTATTTAAATAATTAAAGCTAATTTCATTTTACATTACATTTTTTTATTATCAGCAAAAACAAACAGGAGTCTCAGTTTTGGGACAAAACGTGCGTGATGCCCCGACCACCCCGACTGCATAAACTTAAAGTAATGAATGCTGCTTTAATACATATTTGATCCTTAAAAGAAGGGGATTTTTTTCCAGCAGGTTAGGCATTGTTTAACCAACATACATTAAATATATTAACGCATTTAGGCATATTTTTACCGCAGTCGATTACCTTGAAGTAGCGGATTACATTTCGAACGGCGGTAAAATATGACATGTACGATATTTATTAAAACAGTCTATAAACACTTGCTAAATTACATTTATTTAAGCTGTTAATGTTTAAAAACTTGGGCAGTACAATTAGGGTTAGAAATGCCGTCTTAACAACTTGGTAAATAAAGAAGTTAATTTGATTTGATTCACCGATACACTAAATGTTGGATTATTATTGCGGTAAAAATACACCTTACTGCGGGATTATATTTCCTAATTGTTGTAAAATATGACTTGTCATATGTTTATTCAAAACATACGACTTTCTTGATTAAAATGTTTAATATGTTGGTATTAAAAAAAAAATGGTCAAATCTCGAAGTCAGGTAAGAATAATTGTACTTGAAATATGTGTATTTAATGTGTCGTGATAGCAGGACAATAGTAAATGGAATTGCTTGTTCATTACCGGATAGCTCAGTATGTTCTTGATTGGAATGAAATAGATTCATGTTGCCAGTAACTTCTATAGAAGCCTTTTTTCAGTACTTTTGTTTGCTAAAGGGTAACTATATTATCATTTATCGAATTACAATTAGTGGTAAGCTTATAAAAAAATGAAACTACAATTGATGAAGAGCATGTATTTATTCTTGTTTTAATAGCACATGCATACATACATACTTGTAAACTTAAATTTAACCTTAACAATTTTAGCCATGACGTTGTCAATTTGTTTCAGGTTTATGAGTTTGACTGTCCCTTTGGAATCCTTCGTTCTTCTCTTTTAACATATTTATGAGTGTGTATAATATGCATGTATTATGTTATGCATGTTTGCACTATAAATCTCCAAAGGATTGTTTTTGAATTCGTAACATTTACTAGAGAAAGTGGCTGGAGTTTCATCAAATAAGACAAATCTTTCCAAAGTTAATCAGTTGATGGAAGGGATAGCACACCATACATAATTCATTATGGTTTTAGATTTCGACGAAGATGGTCACAAAAAAGGTTGGTTTATATTTTTTAAAACATAGCTCTTTTTTTAAATCAATTTAAATAATTTTGTTTGTAAACAACGTTTAATTTGAAGCTCTAAATTTTAGAATTTGACTCATTCAAGAAAAAGTAGTCTTTTTGTTTTGATAACAAGTTTTAAAAATAAACAAACGTTGATGACGTTGTTCTTTGTAGAAAGTTGTAGTTTGTATGATGTTATGATCAAGTAAACTTTGCACCACATAAAAAAGACAACACCTGTTAAAGATTTTGTTTATTCACGAAAGGAATATAAAAAAAATAATTATTTATCATTTGAATTGCAGATTTTGATTATGATATTTTTTCAATATGTAGTTTCGGTTAGAATCATTATTTATTAGTATGGATTATAACAAATAAATTGTTTTACACTAGGATTGCATATTTTAATATTTTTACTTTTAAAATATGTAGTTTCGGTTATACATATTTATTTAACAGCTTAACTACAGAAGAAGACAAAAGACAAAGAAACCATTATTTTAGTATAAAGCATAAAAACCACAGTAAATGATACAATTGTATTTACCTTTTTAGTAGTGTTTCAACAAAATGATATTTATCGCATAGAATAAAAAAAGAACAAACTGAAAAGAACAAAACAGAGTCTAAAAAAAAAATAATAAATAATTCATTCACACAAAAATGGTTAACTATCAATTGATTTACAAATTGTTTGTGACATAAATTTAATCATTTATTATCTACGCGAACTTAAGAAAACTGATGAAGAAGAAGGAAAAGTATTAATATTATTAATAGATTTATATATGGAAGTTAACAGAATCAAATGCATTTCATTAAATTTTGAGTCTATTTATTTTACATATATAACTTTAATTATTGTCATCATCTACTAGAAGAAAAATAATAAATTAACATATTATTCTGATTATTGTCATTAATGAACTCATGTAGTTTTTAAACTTATGATTGTTTTAATACACATATTAAACATTATTATTTTCATCAACAGCTGACAATAGAAACAGAGAAAAAACACCAACGAAAAGCATAGTCTTAATAAGAAACTTGAGGTAAAGATATATATTTTATTTTGCACTTTGATTTTTTCATAGTTGAAAGTATATTGTGGAACTAAAACAGAAGAACAGAAAAAGAAAAAGAAAGAATTTTTTCAAACAAGAAAATTTGGTGTATAGATATACTCATTTTTCTGTACACCTTTTTTTTTTTGGTTTGAAAAAATATCTTAGATCGACGATTTAAAGTTTAAACAGTCTTTCTATTACAGATAAAGATCAGGGCATAGAAAACAATTTGTTTTAACAACAATTAAAGACTGTAGATGATAAATGACTTGATGGCTTGTTTTATGTTTTAAAATATATTGTATTATCAAAAGAACTAAATTCCGAAGAAAGAAGATTTATAAAAAAAATACAGAGAAAGATTACAGTAAAGAAGATATCTTACAATAACAGTAAAAAAGTCGTAATGAATTTCATTGAAATATTTGCCACTGGATGTTAAGCAACCAACAATCAATCAATCAGTAAGCAGTTAAAACGGATATAATTTTGAAAAGTAATAATTACTTTTTGCGTTTTTTGTTTTGTTTTTTTTACAATATATTTGTCTATTATTCAACATAACAGAATAAAGAAGAAACCTAAACGAGAAAATCTTAATCAACATAGTAGGTAAAAGCCGAAGATAAAAAGAAAGACAGACGATTACAGAAAAAGAAATTATAATTTAATGAATATTCAAGCACTTAATTGCTGATTGAAAGGTGTTGTGTTTTTTTTTTAATATATTGTATTAATCAACAACACAGAATTAGGAAAAAAGATGAAAAAGAAAACGTTTACAGTAAATAGAAATATATATTTAAAAACAATGAAGCACCGTAAATAAGAAATGATTTGCGAGCTTTTTTTGTTTTCGAAAATATATTTCATCAATCAACAGAACAGAATAAAGAAGAAAGAAGATCTAAAGAATCAGCACTGATAGACCATGTTAAAGAAGAATTTAATTTTGAGAGCAATTATGCTCTGTAGTTAAATATTATTTTTCCGTTTTTTTTCGGGATATATTCTTTATTAATCAATACACCATAATGCCATGCTAATTCTGCTGTAGTTTATATTTTAGAATGGAGATAGTTACGGCATAAACATGTTTTTATCACCGAGATTGCACTTTGTGAATATCTATATTTTCAAAAGTGAACTTTCGGTTAGAAATATTGCTTTGAAACTTCTCACAGATATTAATGTTATTCATCTTTATGATCAGAAAGATAAAACGTAGATTAAATTTGTTTTCTACGTCACTTTTGTGTTTTTGTGTCTCTATATTAACTACCAGATAGCTGTAGAAGACGAAGAAAAAAAGAAGATATAAAACCAACATATATAATTTTAATAATAGTTCAATGTAGTAATATAAGTATTGATTTCATTTTACTTTGTTTGTTCTATAAATAACAATTTTTTTACAACAATATAGGTTGCAAACACTTGTTTCCACTATAAATAGATACGTTTAAAATAAATTTATAACAACTAAATCAAAGAAGATACCTATGTAATTGATGTACTTCTTTTATTTTAGGATGAGTGCAGGAACACCGAAAATTTAATTTTGAGCGAAGATGAAGACTATTTGAATATCTGTATTGTAATATATTTGCTTCTCAATATTTTTCATCAATAGCAAAGAAGAAGATAAAAGCAAAGATCTAAAGTATAATTTAGTATAAGCCCTAATGTGATTGCTTATTATAAAATATAAATAAGCGCCACTGTTAGGGCATATATTGAAATATGTGTTATCATCTAGAACGAAAAAAGAAAGAAAAAAGAAGAAAACCAAAATACGTTATTTGTTGTTGGCACAAACGAATACTTAATAAAAAAAAAACTGTGGTGTTATATATCAAACAACATTTCATCATCTACGAACTACCAGAAAAGAAGAAAAACATTAAAAGAAGAAGATAACAGTAGATAATTTATCACTGGCACTAAATGGTGGTAAATTATGAAAAAAAAAATTGCATTCATTTAGTGCCATGCAATAAATTGTTAAACATCAGCTTAATACAATCCATTTATAGCTTACGACATAAGAAAACAAGAAGACAAATGAACCACAATATTCCTTATCTGTAGAGTGAAAAGCACTAAAATTTTTGATTTTTTTTAAAGTTTTTTAACTTTACATATACAACTACAAAGGCAAAGAAAAAAGAAAGAAAAGACGAAAGAAGGACTTCAAATATTATTTTTGTTTTTGGCTTGTTGAACTTATATTAAAAACAAATATTTTTAAGTAACGCAAATACAAAAACAAAATCATCTTTTTTTTTACTATTTACTTCAAGCAACTTTTTACCAGTTAACACTAATTTATTAATGTTTTGTACAGAATCAGATGATGAAAAAAATATATTTTGAAAGCCACCATGGCTATTATATAAATAATACTTTTTAATACTGTTTTTGCTTGATAATATGCTTTTTATTAAACAACAACTGAAAAGAAGAAACCGGAAAATAGTTTAGGATAAGCAAAAGAATCCAGGAAAACAGGTTAAAAGAAGAACAAAATATCTATTGATGTCTAATAGATAAACCCATTGAAACATATTTTATTTTAGCTATTGGTTATAAATAGAATTTGTTTTCAATTCTTCAAGAAGACAGTAGTTGTAAAAACATTCTACTTAGGCCACACCGTTTTAATTCCTTGTTTGACGACCCACCCGCACCTATTTTTTTCAAAATATATTTTTTTTTTATTCTTTTATATTCCCGCTTCCCGCATCCGGAAATATAATCATGAGCATTTCCCACATCGTTTTTTTTTTTGTAAACATTATAAAAAGATATCAACATTTGTTTTTAAAATTACAGTCTAACTTGTTTTTAAACCAATAAGCATCACACTACTGGCACACTGTGTAAATATCTGTGAGAATATTTGTTTCAGCATAAAACCAATGTATTCCAAGTGGGTTTGCTCCGATATAACAACGGAAATACCTGTACAGAATAAATCATTGGTTTCTTTCCCCCTTACTCATATTTCCTATAAAAAACGTTTGTTGTAAGACTAAAGTACAAAGAACAACTGCAATTATATTGTATGCTGGCGAAACAAAACTACCCATAGCCGCTGCATGTTTATGCACCTGTCCTGATTGATTCAGGGGCCTATCTTTCAGCAGTTATCGTTTGTTGATGTGGTTCATATGTATTTTCCCGTTTAGATATACAAATTAGATCGTCGATTGTGTCCTGTTCGTATAATGAATTGTGTACACTAATAATTTTTGGGGTCCCTCATAGCTTGCTGTTTGGTCTGGATCATGGCCCTGTGTAAAAGGTCGTACTTTGGTTTAATTTTTACGGCCGTCAATTCTATTGAAGTAGCGGATTACATTTCTAACGGCGGTAAAATGTACAATATTTATTAAAAAAAAGTCTTTCAACACTTGCTTAATTACATTTGATTAATCTGTAGGCTTGTTATGTAGTTTTGTTCTTTAAGTATTATATTAAACATTGCTAAAAAGCACGAGGTTTGGCTAGCCTTAAAACCAGAATCGATCCAACATTTTTTTCCCAAATGTCCTGTACCAAGTCACGAAAATGGTAGATGTTATTTGATAGTTGTATCTGTATTTTACATTGACGTTTGTTTATTTGTTGCACTTTAACGTTTCGTTGTTTTTCTTTATAGTTGATGTGTTTCCCTCAGTTTAAGTTTGTAACACGGTTTTTTTTCTCAATCGATTTTTCGGCTTTCGAACAGCAGTATGCTACTGTTGTCTTTATCTAATAAAATTGAGAATGGAAATGGGGAATGTATCAAAGAGACAACAACCCGATCATAGAAAACACAACAGCAGAAGGTCACCAACAGGTCTTCAGTGTAACGAGAAGTTCCCGCACCCGGAGGCGTCCTTCAGCTGGCCCCTAAACAAATATTTACTAGTTCAGCGATATTGAACGACATATTAATTTCCAAATTGTACACAAGAAACTAAAATTAGAATTATACAAGACTAACAAAGACCAGGGGCTCCTGACTTGGGACAGGCGCAAAAATGCGGAGGGGTTAAACATGTTGATGAGATCTCAACCCTCCCCCTATACCTCTAGCCAATGTAGAAAAGTAAACGCATAACAATACGTACATTAAAAATTCAATTCAAGAGAAGTTCGAGTCTGATGTCAGAAGATGTAACCAAAGAATAGCTCATTTGTAAATATAATCACGTTTTCATGATTAGATGTTGGTGCAAATCGCACTTTTTCGGCTTCACATTTTAAGAATGTCATTATTTGATTATAATATAATATGCATCCTTGGAATTTTTGTTTTACTTTTGCTTTTTTTTTTTAGATTTGTTCTAACTTAGTATCACGGAATAGATGAACACAGACACAAAACTATTTTTATTATACCAAATTCTTATTTCGTTCTGTCAGTACATTTCCAACAACTGATACTAAATAGAGAGACTCTTTAGTTAAATCGAAAAATGGTTTGGATATATTTGGCTTTCCTTTAAATGAAGATCTTGATACGACAGTTAAATGAAATTCAGAAATAAAAGCCCTGTTCCTTAATAATGTGTACATTTCAAGCACTAGTCAGTTGGAAATCGTTTGAACGCATGAATAGCATGAACGCTAATTGATTGACGCAGACTATTTAAGTTTGATTCAAATTAAAAAAAGTATTAAACACTACTAAACAAATTTATTGAGCGGAAATGATTTGATTGAATTTTCCTCTGAGTTTAGTATTTGTGTTGTTTTACTTCTTATTGGAATGCAATTTAAAACATTTGTTTTTTTTTTCTTTTAAATCTAAATCAAACTAAATGATTGTCTGTAAACATCTATAAAAACTGTTTTGGGCGATACATCTTGTTGAGGTTATTAGGGAAGGCATAGGGTCCGATGTTGTCAAATGAACATTGAGTGTATATTCCCTAGTTTATATGTTTTTTTGATTGAGTGAAGCCATTTCAATTGACACTTTATAGTGTGTCTTTCTATGTTGTGATGTTACACCATTGTTTCAGGTAAGGATGAAGGTTTGTGCCTTTTAAAACGTTTAAACTAGCTGCATCTGTTTGTTGGCATCTGTCCCTAGTTAGAAACATGTTGTTCAGTGGTTGTCGTTTGTTGATGTGGTTCATTAATATTTCTCGTTTCACGTTTTTTAATTTTGATTAGACTGTTGCTTTTTTCCCGTTTAGACTAGTCATTTTTGGGGCCCATTATAACTTGCTTTCAGTTGTGTTGAAGATCGCACTTTGACCTATAATAGTTTACTTTTACACAATATGAATGAGAGTTCTCTCACTGGCATTCATACCACATTTTCTTATATCAATTTACTCCATGTCCCTCCATTTTCTACTGGTATGTTAAAATAAATGAAAAACAAATTGAGAAAAATGTTTATATAGACAAACACCAAAAAAATCAGTAACTCTGAATTTATAAAAAAAAAAGAGATAATACTTTCATATTAGTCAGTTAGTAGTCTATGGAACAAAAATACACAAAGAGAGAAACAACAAATAATACAGCAATTGCTATTGGCACAAAAGAATAGTTAATTATAAAAAAAGATTATATTGAGGTGTTATATATTAAATTACATTTCCCATCTTCTACGAACGGCTAGAAAAGAAGAAAACTTAAAAGAAAGAAGAATACAGTAAACAATTTATCACTGGCACTAAATGGTGGCAAATTATGACAAAAAAAAATACCCTTTATTTAGTGCCATGCAATAAATCTTTTAACATCAGCTTAACATAATTAAATGATTTAAAGAATCAGCACAGATAGATCATGTGAATGAACAAGTTAATTTTAATAGCAATAATGCCCTGTAAAAAAATAATTTTGTTATGTAATTTCTTTTGGAATATATTCTTCATTAATAAATATAACATAATGAAATCCTAATCATACTGTGTTACATAGTTTAGAATGTAGATAGATATTTTATCGTATGTTTTTCTTTGTTGTGATGTTATGCTATTGTTTCAGAAAAAGGGAGAAGGTTTGGATCTATTAAAACGTTTAATCCCGCTGCAAATTTTTGCACCTGTCCTAAGTCAGGAATCTGATGTACAGTAGTTGTCGTTTGTTTATGTAATATATACGTGTTTCTCGTTTCTCGTTTTGTTTATATAGATTAGACCGTTTGTTTTCCCGTTTGAATGGTTTTACACTAGTAATTTTGGGGCCCTTTATAGCTTGTTGTTCGGTGTGAGCCAAGGCTCCGTGTTGAAGGCCGTACTTTAACCTATAATGGTTTACTTTTTAAATTGTTATTTGTATGGAGAGTTGTCTCATTGGCACTCACACCACATCTTCCTATATCTAGCTACGGCATAAACATGTATTTATCATCGATGTTGCAACTTTAGAATTTCATATTTTTAAATATGAAATTTCGGTTATAAATATTTTTTTAAAACTTCTCAGAGATACCGAAATAATATATTTTTATGATCACAAACATGAAACGTAGATTAGACTATGTTCTACGTCACTTTTTGTTTTTTTAAATATTTCTATACATACTACCAGATAGCTGAAGAAGTGTTTTCACTTTTTAATTTTAACAATAGAAGAATGTATTTATATAGGTATTAATTTTATTTTACTTTTTTTGTTGGTTCTATAACTAATTTATTTTTAACAATCATATAAGTTGTAAAAACTTGTTTCCAAATCCTCTATAGATAAATATGTTTGAACTTAACTTAAAGCTGTCAGTAATGTACTTCTTTTATATATGGATGGGTGCAGTAACAACGAAAATTTAATTTTTAGCGACTTGTATATTTGCTTCACAATATGTTTCATCAATAGCAAGGAAGAAAACAAAGAACGTAAGCATTTGTTTCATTGTACGCCCTAATATGATTGCTAATTATAAAATACAAATAAGCTTCATTTAAGGGCTTATATTGAAATATGCTTTATCAACTACAACGAAAAAGGAAAGAAGAAAGAAGTAAACAAACAATACGTTATTTGTTATTGGCACCAACGAATAGTTAATAAAAAAAAACTGTGGTGTTAAAATTTCATAATCTAGGAACGAGCAGAAAAGAAGAAAACCTTAACAGTAGAAGAAAAAAGTAGATAATTTATCAGTGACAGATTATGAAAAAAAATCCTTTTATTTACTGCCATCCAAAAAAATGTTTAAAATCAGCAAAATACAATCCCATGTACAGCTAAGGAAAAAACAAAACATAAAGAGAAATAAAACAAAATGTTTCTATATCTGTGGAGTTAACGCACTCAAATATTTTGATTTTTTTTAGTATTTTAACCATTGAAAACCAACTACAAAACCAAATAAAAGAAGCAAGACAAGACAAAAGAAGGACTTCAATTATTATTTTTGTTTTACATCTGTGGAACTTATATTAAAACATATTCTAAAGTAACGCAAATACATAAAGAAAGTCTTTTGATTTTACTCACTGACTGCAATTCAATAAATGCCCTACCCCTTACCAGAAAAGGACTAAAAAGGCTTCCACAGATATTATTGGCAACGTTAACTTATGTAGTCCCAATCATGAGTTTACTTAACTACCTTACAATGAACAAACATTTCCGTTTACTAATTTTTGCTTTCACGGTAGACGGCACATAAAATAAATAATTTTGAAATAAACTGATTCTTTGTTGATGTCATAGTTTCGTTAGAATAAACGAAGAATTAAAACCTTATATTAGATTGGATAAAATTGAACTTCAACTTTTAGAAACAAAATGTTAACAATTCTAATTAAGCATTATGTATCAAAACGTATAAATGCATGGTAATCAATCAACATAAGACATGTAAAATGTTATCACTATTAGGAAATACAATCCCGCAGTTAGGTTTAATTTTACCGCAATAATAATCTAAAGTTGAGCATAACTAATCAAATCAAATATGTTCTTTATTTACCATTTCAAAAAAACTCTAAAAGAATTAGTATCCCGAATACTTACATCTTTGTCTAATTCTCCTCCTCGTCGGAAAAGACACACACAAAACGAAATATAAAAAAATTATTCTATCTGCAAAACGAAAGAACGTCACTAAATCCACCGAATTCATATATAGCCAAATATTCCTCATCGCTTAAAACAGAAGTGGCTGCGTCTATGTTATGTTCTTGGCAAATTAAAGTTGCAAACATGAATTTCTGATTGTATCTATCTAAAAAATATAAACCCGTATGGAAGACTATTAAACGCCATTACAATTATATTGTTCCAATACCAAATATAGAGATGTACATTTGCTTACGATTAAAGTTAAATAAATAATAAGCAATTTCATTTTTGGAAAGATAAAAACTGTAAAAGCAACAAAAAAAAAACTACACCCAAATACTTATGTGATAGTTATCTAAATTTATAAATGCAATTTAAACCTAAAAGTTTTTGGTTTCACAGATGACAATTTGTTATTGCAGTAGTACTACAATAAATGACACTTTTTCAATACAAAATATAAACATTTAAGCAAAAAGACCTTAAACAGTGAACCACGTTTAATCTAGTATTTATTTTTTTAAGTTATAAATGCCGCTTATCATACTTACCTGTTCTCTGTGCTGAAGACTAAATAGTAATTTTCACCACATTCATCTTGTTAGCTACTAATGTTATAAGAACAATAATAATTACCTTATCTATACGCACAAGTGTTACTTGGTTTGCTTTGACCATTCCATTTCTATATTAAATACTCCAGAAAATGTAAGAATGTATTGCAGTGCTTGGTGCGAATAAATTGTCAATCTCTTGTCGTTTTGTTTAACATAAACAGTATATTCCAGCTCTTCCAAATGTAGTTTTAGGAGACTCAGATCATCCAAAGTATTAAATTTTACAATGAAATATTTCTCACTCATGATTTCTTTAAATCAACAAAATAAAATTAAGCAAATCGTTATTATGAATATGCTTTTGTGTAAACTGGTTGGATATTTCAATAAAATAGCTATGGTGTATACTTTTTACGAAAAATAGCGACTTCACGGACTAAAAGGGTTACAATCAAAATCAAGTGATGAATATACACACACCAGAAGTAATAGTTGACCAGACCGTGTGATAGGTTAACAGTTGTATTAACTTGCTTATATGAAAGAAATTTTATTAATGTCGTAGCACACGCAATGTACGATAATCTCTAGTTTTAAAAATATTATGTATTAATTTTGCTGGATAATTTTTCATTTACACACATGTTATTTGGACCGACAAAGAGAAAGTACATGCCAAAATTAGCACAAAAAATGTCTGTAAAAATACATGTATACAGCACGGGCTGAAATAGCTTTCCGCTCTTTAGAAAAAAGTCACCACAGTTTGATTGGTTTTACCGAAGACCATTATAATAAAATAGTGGTATTTCTACTTAATTATCTATTGGGGTTAGGTTTAATTAAGCGGTAAATATCTACCTAACTGCGGTGCTTGGTTTCCTAATTAGCGGTAGATTTGTACATCTAATGCGCTTTTAAGCCATTTGATGTTTCCTTACAGACACATTTTCTACTCATATTTGGCATGTCAATTTCGTTATTTTTGTCCACAGAACATAAATTTAAAAGAAATTTATTCGGCAAAAAATAATACATCACATTTTTTAGCATGAAGTTTGTATAGCTCCACCAACTGTATGCATATTAAGGTCGATAGATAAAATAATCTACATTCCATTTGACCTTAACAAGGGCAATTTGAAATTCAAGGTCCATGGAAACTAATTGAGGAATCTAACATAATAATTAAATTTGATTTAGAACAAATATACATGCATGCTTATAATAACTATGTACTTTTAGGATAAAGCCTGATCAAAGAGGAATAACCCTATTTATTGATCCTTATTTTTGTCGTCTTTTTTCCTTTCTGATCTGGAAATTGTTATTAAGGTATAAAATAAAATATTTGTTAAAATCTGAATCTTCATTTTTGGTAAGAGAAATAAATATAGCACGGGCTATAATAGCTCACCATTGTTTGAAAAAATGTTACCACAGTGAAATTGGTTTTGCCACAGTTTGATCAAGTGGTAAATATCAACCTAACTGCGGTACTTGTTTTCCTAATTAGCGGTAGATTTGTACATCTATTGCACTGAAAGTCATTTGATGTATTCTTACAGAAATTTGTTGTACTCATTTTGGCATGTTACTTTCTCTTTGTCAGTCCAAATAACATGTGTTTAAAAATTTATCCGGCAAAATTAATGCATAATATTTTTTGTTTGTAGCTCCAACTGTAAACATCATAAGGTCGATAGACAACATAATTCAAATTCCATTTGACCTTAAATAATGTACATGGAAATTAATTAAAGCATCTAACACGCAAACTAATTGTTAATTATCAAGTTTGATTTAGAACAAATACGGAAACATACTTATAAAAAAAACATACTAATAAGATAGAGCCCATACAAAGAGGAATAACTCTATTTGTTTTATATTACTTTTGTCTTATTTTTTTCCCTAAAAATGTGTATTTAAAATTTAACTTCTGAAATGATTTATTTTTTATAGTGCAAGTAGACAGTATATAAACCTCTCATTGTGAAAAACTTGCTGCAACTATATTCGGCCAATGTTGTATTGCTGCTTTAAAAATTTCGTCAAGTAGGAATTTCCTGCTAATAGAAACTTTTCGGTAAACTTACATGTACAGCTAAAACTATTATTGAAACATCTGAAGAAATAAATGATAGCTGAAAATATAGTTTAAAGAATTCAGTACAATTTGGTATAAACATATTAATCATCTGTCATGTTCAGAAAACGACGTGATTGCAAAAGTTATTATCTGCACATTTTTTAAAATATGTCCTGTCTGTCTGTCTGTCTGTTTGTTTGTATGTATGTGTGTTTGTGTGTATGTATGTATGTGTGTGTGTGTATGTATGTATGTATGTATGTATGTATGTATGTATATATGTATGTATGTATGTATGTATGTATGTATGTATGTATGTATGTATGTAAGTATGTATATATGTATGTATGTATGTATGTATGTATGCATGAATGAATGAATGTATGTATGTATGTATGTATGTATGTATGTATGTATGTATGTATGTATGTATGTATGTATGTATGTATGTATGTATGTATGTATGTATGTATGTATGTATGTATGTATGTATGTATGTATGTATGTATGTATGTATGTATGTATGTATGTATGTATGTATGTATGTATGTGCGTATGTATGTATGTGCGTATGTATGTGCGTATATATGTGCGTTTGTATCTGCATATGTATGTATGTGCGTATGTATATATGTATGTTTGTTTGTATGTATGTATGTGTGTGTCTATCTGTGCGTTTGTATGTCTCTGCGTATGTATGTATGTGTGTGTGTATGATATCCTTACTGAATTATCAACTTTTTGAGAAGAAAGGAAAAAGTTAGGGTTTGGGTTAGGGTTAGGGTTAGGGCTAGGGTTAGGGTTTTGGAAACTATAGCGATTTACGTAATTTTGATAACAGTAGTGTAATCATGATAAAATTCTGATTTCCTTTCCGATTTTTCAAACAAAAATAGCGAGAAATAAAAAAGTTTAAAAAAAATTGATTTTTTAACTTCTAATTTTGCTTTCAAATTTGCAATAAAATAGAACCCAAAGCATGTAAAAGGTAATAAGAATATTTAATGAATGTTTGGCATTGCCATTTTTCACCTTTTTGGGGATATTTTTCATAAATGACGAAACAAAATTAAAATTTAATAAATTGTTTTTTCTTGAAAAAAAATGATTGAATGTGATCTGCCGTTATTTCTGAAGTTAGGTACAGTGTAGTCCTGTGATTATGTCAATTTTCAGCCGTCAAAAACAACAAATAAATTTTTTGTATCATTGTTACCCCTGATAAGTACATATCGCTTCCATCGGTATACACATCTTATGTATATGGTCATGAAATTTTTATCTTTTGAACAATGGTTAGAAGATTTTGTGGGGAGTTCGGCTGTTAGGTGGGCTACATCCCAGAGCCATTCGGCTAGCAATAATATTGCTTAAACAGTTTTTCTATCCCCTTGATGGATTGACCGTAAACACTACCGCATTGTAAAACATGACTGAAAAGGATCTAACTGTTCATTTTTCAAGCATTAAATTGCTATCCATCCATAGAACTTATGTTTTAAAGTTCTAAGACTGTAGTATTATTTCATGAAAAAAGTACCGTTTTAGGAATATAATTGACTCAATGTAACAAATTAACACCAAGAACCTAATTAGGGTTAGGGTTAGGGTTAGGGTTAGGGTTAGGGTTAGGGTTAGGGTTAGGGTTTAGGGTTAGGGTTTGGGTTAGGGTTAGGGTTAGGGTTAGGGGTTAGGGTTAGGGTTAGGGTTAGGGTTAGGGTTAGGGTAGGGTTAGGGTTAGGGTTAGGGTTAGGGTTAGGGTTAGGGTTAGGGTTAGGGTTAGGGTTAGGGTTTAGGGTTAGGGTTAGGGTTAGGGTTAGGGTTAGGGTTAGGGTTAGGGTTAGGGTTAGGGTTAGGGTTAGGGTTAGGGTTAGGGTTAGGGTTAGGGTTAGGGTTAGGGTTAGGGTTAGGGTTAGGGTTAGGGTTAGGGTTAGGGTTAGGGTTAGGGTTAGGGTTAGGGTTAGGGTTAGGGTTAGGGTTAGGGTTAGGGTTAGGGTTAGGGTTAGGGTTAGGGTTAGGGTTAGGGTTAGGGTTAGGGTTAGGTTAGGGTTAGGGTTAGGTTAGGGTTAGGGTTAGGGTTAGGGTTAGGGTTAGGGTTAGGGTTAGGGTTAGGGTTAGGGTTAGGGTTAGGGTTAGGGTTAGGGTTAGGGTTAGGGTTAGGGTTAGGGTTAGGGTTAGGTTAGGGTTAGGGTTAGGGTTAGGGTTAGGGTTAGGGTTAGGGTTAGGGTTAGGGTTAGGGTTAGGGTTAGGGTTAGGGTTAGGGTTAGGGTTAGGTTAGGTTAGGGTTAGGGTTAGGGTTAGGTTAGGGTTAGGGTTAGGGTTAGGTTAGGGTTAGGGTTAGGGTTAGGGTTAGGGTTAGGGTTAGGGTTAGGGTTAGGGTTAGGGTTAGGTTAGGGTTAGGGTTAGGGTTAGGGTTAGGGTTAGGGTTAGGGTTAGGGTTAGGGTTAGGGTTAGGGTTAGGGTTAGGGTTAGGGTTAGGGTTAGGGTTAGGGTTAGGGTTAGGGTTAGGGTTAGGGTTAGGGTTAGGGTTAGGGTTAGGGTTAGGGTTAGGGTTAGGGTTAGGGTTAGGGTTAGGGTTAGGGTTAGGGTTAGGGTTAGGGTTAGGGTTAGGGTTAGGGTTAGGGTTAGGGTTAGGGTTAGGGTTAGGGTTAGGGTTAGGGTTAGGGTTAGGGTACTTTGACGAGATTTGTGAGGTGCCCTTTTTCACTTCTGCGCATGTCTGCCCTTTTCTGTGACTGCGCATGCGTGAGAAGGGTTAGGGTTAGGGTTAGGGTTAGGGTTAGCGTTTAGGTTAGGGTTAGTGTTAGTGTTAGTGTTTGGGTTTGGGTTATTTAAAAATATTTCTAAGTACAGAGTATGAAAATTGCCTTCGACTTCAATCTTCAAACAGATGTAGAATGAATTTGAATAGAGATATCTTCTTAAAGTTAACTGTTCCTAAAAGATGGAAAGGCGATCTAGAGGATGAAAACGTATTGGTATCACTGAAGTGTACGGCCGCACTCTCCGACCTCACTGCATGATAATTGAAAGATTATTTTTTTTTTTTTTTTTCAAACATCATAACCGGACCCCCATCCATACACAACTCTTTCTTTTAAGAAGTTCGTGAAAAACTTAACACGAAACTGCAATAGGTTATCCTTCTACACTTACCCGTTCCGAGATAAAGTAAGGCCTCCAAATCAACAATTTTAACACATTTGGGATTTGGGTTAGGGTAAGTGTTTGACCCAAACCCTAACCCAAACACTAACCCTAACCCTAACCTTAACACTAACCCAAACCCTAACACTAACCCTAACCTAAACACTAACCCAAACCCTAACCCAAACACTAACACTAACCCTAACCTTAACACTAACCCAAACCCTAACACTAACCCTAACCTAAACACTAACCCAAACCCTAACCCAAACACTAACACTAACCCTAACCTTAACACTAACCCAAACCCTAACACTAACCCTAACCTAAACACTAACCCAAACCCTAACCCAAACCCTAACACTAACCCTAACCTAAACACTAACCCTAACCTAAACCCTATTTAAGGGTTTGGGTTAGGGTTTGGGTTAGGGTTAGGGTTTGGGTTAGGGTTAGGGTTAGGGTTAGGGTTAGGGTTAGGGTTAGGGTTAACCCTAATTAAGGGTTTGGGTTAGGGTTTGGGTCAGGGTTAGGGTTAGGTTTTGAGTAAGGGTCAAGGTCAGGGACATGGTAGTATACTTTGACGAGATTTGTGAGGTGCCCTTTTTCACTTCTGCGCATGTCTGCCCTTTTCTGTGACTGCGCATGCGTGAGAAGGGTTAGGGTTAGGGTTAGGGTTAGGGTTAGCGTTTAGGTTAGGGTTAGTGTTAGTGTTAGTGTTTGGGTTTGGGTTATTTAAAAATATTTCTAAGTACAGAGTATGAAAATTGCCTTCGACTTCAATCTTCAAACAGATGTAGAATGAATTTGAATAGAGATATCTTCTTAAAGTTAACTGTTCCTAAAAGATGGAAAGGCGATCTAGAGGATGAAAACGTATTGGTATCACTGAAGTGTACGGCCGCACTCTCCGACCTCACTGCATGATAATTGAAAGATTATTTTTTTTTTTTTTTTTCAAACATCATAACCGGACCCCCATCCATACACAACTCTTTCTTTTAAGAAGTTCGTGAAAAACTTAACACGAAACTGCAATAGGTTATCCTTCTACACTTACCCGTTCCGAGATAAAGTAAGGCCTCCAAATCAACAATTAGGGTTAGGGTTAGGGTTAGGGTTAGGGTTAGGGTTAGGGTTAGGGTTAGGGTTAGGGTTAGGGTTAGGGTTAGGGTTAGGGTTAGGGTTAGGGTTAGGGTTAGGGTTAGGGTTAGGGTTAGGGTTAGGGTTAGGGTTAGGGTTAGGGTTAGGGTTAGGGTTAGGGTTAGGGTTAGGGTTAGGGTTAGGGTTAGGGTTAGGGTTAGGGTTAGGGTTAGGGTTAGGGTTAGGGTTAGGGTTAGGGTTAGGTTAGGGTTAGGGTTAGGTTAGGGTTAGGGTTAGGGTTAGGGTTAGGGTTAGGGTTAGGGTTAGGGTTAGGGTTTAGGGTTAGGGTTAGGGTTAGGGTTAGGGTTAGGGTTAGGTTAGGGTTAGGGTTAGGGTTAGGGTTAGGGTTAGGGTTAGGGTTAGGGTTAGGGTTAGGGTTAGGGTTAGGGTTAGGGTTAGGGTTAGGGTTAGGTTAGGGTTAGGGTTAGGGTTAGGTTAGGGTTAGGGTTAGGGTTAGGTTAGGGTTAGGGTTAGGGTTAGGGTTAGGGTTAGGGTTAGGGTTAGGGTTAGGGTTAGGGTTAGGTTAGGGTTAGGGTTAGGGTTAGGGTTAGGGTTAGGGTTAGGGTTAGGGTTAGGGTTAGGGTTAGGGTTAGGGTTAGGGTTAGGGTTAGGGTTAGGGTTAGGGTTAGGGTTAGGGTTAGGGTTAGGGTTAGGGTTAGGGTTAGGGTTAGGGTTAGGGTTAGGGTTAGGGTTAGGGTTAGGGTTAGGGTTAGGGTTAGGGTTAGGGTTAGGGTTAGGGTTAGGGTTAGGGTTAGGGTTAGGGTTAGGGTTAGGGTTAGGGTTAGGGTTAGGGTTAGGGTTAGGGTAGTATACTTTGACGAGATTTGTGAGGTGCCCTTTTTCACTTCTGCGCATGTCTGCCCTTTTCTGTGACTGCGCATGCGTGAGAAGGGTTAGGGTTAGGGTTAGGGTTAGGGTTAGCGTTTAGGTTAGGGTTAGTGTTAGTGTTAGTGTTTGGGTTTGGGTTATTTAAAAATATTTCTAAGTACAGAGTATGAAAATTGCCTTCGACTTCAATCTTCAAACAGATGTAGAATGAATTTGAATAGAGATATCTTCTTAAAGTTAACTGTTCCTAAAAGATGGAAAGGCGATCTAGAGGATGAAAACGTATTGGTATCACTGAAGTGTACGGCCGCACTCTCCGACCTCACTGCATGATAATTGAAAGATTATTTTTTTTTTTTTTTTTCAAACATCATAACCGGACCCCCATCCATACACAACTCTTTCTTTTAAGAAGTTCGTGAAAAACTTAACACGAAACTGCAATAGGTTATCCTTCTACACTTACCCGTTCCGAGATAAAGTAAGGCCTCCAAATCAACAATTTTAACACATTTGGGATTTGGGTTAGGGTAAGTGTTTGACCCAAACCCTAACCCAAACACTAACCCTAACCCTAACCTTAACACTAACCCAAACCCTAACACTAACCCTAACCTAAACACTAACCCAAACCCTAACCCAAACACTAACACTAACCCTAACCTTAACACTAACCCAAACCCTAACACTAACCCTAACCTAAACACTAACCCAAACCCTAACCCAAACACTAACACTAACCCTAACCTTAACACTAACCCAAACCCTAACACTAACCCTAACCTAAACACTAACCCAAACCCTAACCCAAACCCTAACACTAACCCTAACCTAAACACTAACCCTAACCTAAACCCTATTTAAGGGTTTGGGTTAGGGTTTGGGTTAGGGTTAGGGTTTGGGTTAGGGTTAGGGTTAGGGTTAGGGTTAGGGTTAGGGTTAGGGTTAACCCTAATTAAGGGTTTGGGTTAGGGTTTGGGTCAGGGTTAGGGTTAGGTTTTGAGTAAGGGTCAAGGTCAGGGACATGGTAGTATACTTTGACGAGATTTGTGAGGTGCCCTTTTTCACTTCTGCGCATGTCTGCCCTTTTCTGTGACTGCGCATGCGTGAGAAGGGTTAGGGTTAGGGTTAGGGTTAGGGTTAGCGTTTAGGTTAGGGTTAGTGTTAGTGTTAGTGTTTGGGTTTGGGTTATTTAAAAATATTTCTAAGTACAGAGTATGAAAATTGCCTTCGACTTCAATCTTCAAACAGATGTAGAATGAATTTGAATAGAGATATCTTCTTAAAGTTAACTGTTCCTAAAAGATGGAAAGGCGATCTAGAGGATGAAAACGTATTGGTATCACTGAAGTGTACGGCCGCACTCTCCGACCTCACTGCATGATAATTGAAAGATTATTTTTTTTTTTTTTTTTCAAACATCATAACCGGACCCCCATCCATACACAACTCTTTCTTTTAAGAAGTTCGTGAAAAACTTAACACGAAACTGCAATAGGTTATCCTTCTACACTTACCCGTTCCGAGATAAAGTAAGGCCTCCAAATCAACAATTAGGGTTAGGGTTAGGGTTAGGGTTAGGGTTAGGGTTAGGGTTAGGGTTAGGGTTAGGGTTAGGGTTAGGGTTAGGGTTAGGGTTAGGGTTAGGGTTAGGGTTAGGGTTAGGGTTAGGGTTAGGGTTTAGGGTTAGGGTTAGGGTTAGGGTTAGGGTTAGGGTTAGGGTTAGGGTTAGGGTTAGGGTTAGGGTTAGGTTAGGGTTAGGGTTAGGGTTAGGGTTAGGGTTAGGGTTAGGGTTAGGGTTAGGGTTAGGGTTAGGGTTAGGGTTAGGGTTAGGGTTAGGGTTAGGGTTAGGGTTAGGGTTAGGGTTAGGGTTAGGGTTAGGGTTAGGGTTAGGGTTAGGGTTAGGGTTAGGGTTAGGGTTAGGGTTAGGGTTAGGGTTAGGGTTAGGGTTAGGGTTAGGGTTAGGGTTAGGGTTAGGGTTAGGGTTAGGGTTAGGGTTAGGGTTAGGGTTAGGGTTAGGGTTAGGGTTAGGGTTAGGGTTAGGGTTAGGGTTAGGGTTAGGGTTAGGGTTAGGGTTAGGGTTAGGGTTAGGGTTAGGGTTAGGGTTAGGGTTAGGGTTAGGGTTAGGGTTAGGGTTAGGGTTAGGGTTAGGGTTAGGGTTAGGGTTAGGGTTAGGGTTAGGGTTAGGGTTAGGGTTAGGGTTAGGGTTAGGGTTAGGGTTAGGGTTAGGGTTAGGGTTAGGGTTAGGGTTAGGGTTAGGGTTAGGGTTAGGGTTAGGGTTAGGGTTAGGGTTAGGGTTAGGGTTAGGGTTAGGGTTAGGGTTAGGGTTAGGGTTAGGGTTAGGGTTAGGGTTAGGGTTAGGGTTAGGGTTAGGGTTAGGGTTAGGGTTAGGGTTAGGGTTAGGGTTAGGGTTAGGGTTAGGGTTAGGGTTAGGGTTAGGGTTAGGGTTAGGGTTAGGGTTAGGGTTAGGGTTAGGGTTAGGGTTAGGGTTAGGGTTAGGGTTAGGGTTAGGGTTAGGGTTAGGGTTAGGGTTAGGGTTAGGGTTAGGGTTAGGGTTAGGGTTAGGGTTAGGGTTAGGGTTAGGGTTAGGGTTAGGGTTAGGGTTAGGGTTAGGGTTAGGGTTAGGGTTAGGGTTAGGGTTAGGGTTAGGGTTAGGGTTAGGGTTAGGGTTAGGGTTAGGGTTAGGGTTAGGGTTAGGGTTAGGGTTAGGGTTAGGGTTAGGGTTAGGGTTAGGGTTAGGGTTAGGGTTAGGGTTAGGGTTAGGGTTAGGGTTAGGGTTAGGGTTAGGGTTAGGGTTAGGGTTAGGGTTAGGGTTAGGGTTAGGGTTAGGGTTAGGGTTAGGGTTAGGGTTAGGGTTAGGGTTAGGGTTAGGGTTAGGGTTAGGGTTAGGGTTAGGGTTAGGGTTAGGGTTAGGGTTAGGGTTAGGGTTAGGGTTAGGGTTAGGGTTAGGGTTAGGGTTAGGGTTAGGGTTAGGGTTAGGGTTAGGGTTAGGGTTAGGGTTAGGGTTAGGGTTAGGGTTAGGGTTAGGGTTAGGGTTAGGGTTAGGGTTAGGGTTAGGGTTAGGGTTAGGGTTTAGGGTTAGGGTTAGGGTTAGGGTTAGGGTTAGGGTTAGGGTTAGGGTTAGGGTTAGGGTTAGGGTTAGGGTTAGGGTTAGGGTTAGGGTTAGGGTTAGGGTTAGGGTTAGGGTTAGGGTTAGGGTTAGGGTTAGGGTTAGGGTTAGGGTTAGGGTTAGGGTTAGGGTTAGGGTTAGGGTTAGGGTTAGGGTTAGGGTTAGGGTTAGGGTTAGGGTTAGGGTTAGGGTTAGGGTTAGGGTTAGGGTTAGGGTTAGGGTTAGGGTTAGGGTTAGGGTTAGGGTTAGGGTTAGGGTTAGGGTTAGGGTTAGGGTTTAGGGTTAGGGTTAGGGTTAGGGTTAGGGTTAGGGTTAGGGTTAGGGTTAGGGTTAGGGTAGTATACTTTGACGAGATTTGTGAGATGACCTTTTTCACTTCTGCGCATGTCTGACCTTTTTTGTGACTGCGCATGCGCGAGAAGGGTTAGGGTTAGGGTTAGGGTTAGGGGTTAGGGTTAGGGTTAGGGTTAGGGTTAGGGTTAGGGTTTGGGTTAGGGTTAGGGTTAGGGTTAGGGTAAGGGTTTGGGTTAGGGTTTGGGTTAGGGTTAGGTTTGGGTTAGGGTTTGGGTTAGGGTTTGAGTTAAGGTCAAGGTCAGGTACATGGTAGTATACTTTGGCGAGATTATTGAGGTGCCCTTTTTCACTTCTGCGCATGTCTGCCCTTTTCTGTGACTGCGCATGCGTGAGAAGGGTTAGGGTTAGGGTAAGGGTTAAGGTTAGGGTTAGGGTTAGGGTTAGTGTTAGAGTTAGGGTTAAGGGTTAGGGTAAGGGTTAGGGTTAGAGTTAAGGTTAGAGTTAAGGGTAAGTAAGGATAAGAGTTAAGGGTTACATTTACTATTTTGTTTATATAATAGGCTTTTTGTAACAATTTCCTCAAGAAGGTATGACAAAATTTGCATATTGAAATTCAGGGGAGATAATCTATTAAGGCTTATGTCAGAAATTGCTGGTACAACAGTCCAATGTGCTGCACCTAATTAATTAATAAATGATAGCCTTCCATGAAGGAGTTTAAGTGTTATGTTGTTTTGTATTTGTTGTATTCATCAATATATTTACACTATTTCTTGAATATTCTCTACCGACATAATTATTAAGTACTTTATGTACGTCGGGATGAACAGTTTTTCAAAAATTAAGCGCTTCGTAAGTCTACGGTTATACTAAAGTTTTGTCGACAAGAATAAAAAATGCCAATATTTCTTCTTTTTGAATGATATTCTGGTACTGGCCTTATAATTGAGTACTTTTAAAAACATCCTGATGGAATTTTTTACATTAATGGGAATGAAAACCCGTTTAAGTCACAAAATTTGTTGTCGGTATCAACAAAAGGTGGCAATGTCTTTGCGGTTACTGATATTTATGTCGCGAAAGAAGTTTAAAGCGACAATATTTCATCTTTATTATGATTTGAAGTCTACGCTTACTAAAACCTTTGTCGACAACAGTAAGAATGCATAATTTGAGGTTTTTAAGTCTATATTTATGTCGCGAAAGAATTTAAAGCGACAACATTTCATCTTTATTATGATTTGAAGTCTAAGGTTTCCTAAACCTTTGTCGACAACTGTAAAAATGCATAATTTGAGGTTTATAAGTCTACATTTATGTCGCGAAACAATTTAAAGCGACACAATTTCATATGTTTTTTTTGATATTCTGACAATGAAGTAATATTTATGAGTTTAGATGGATTCTCAGACACAAAAGTGAAGAAATGAAGGTTTCTGGTTGTTGTATTTGTTATATCTTGTTGTATATCTATAAATGGTGCCAATATCTATCCTTTTTAGTGATACTTCTGTGTCGGCATGCACATTTTCTTCTTTTGATGCATAGTCTGACGCAAAATGAGAGCTCTATAAGTTTACGGTTACTTTTATTTGTGTCGATAACAATAAAAGGCGACATAATTTTTTTCTTTTGATTAATATTCTTGTACCGGCTTGGTAATTGATTAGATTTGAACAGATATATTTTCTTAAAATTAACTGTTCCGAAAAGATGACAAGGCGATCTACAGGATGAAAAGTTATTGGTATCATTGAAGTGTACGGCCGCACTTTCCTACCTCACTGAACAAACGTTTGTGTTATATATATATATATATATATATATATTTTTTTTTTTTTTTTTTTTTTTTTTTTTAACTATATTGATTTCATCTTTGCAAGTGAGCCACACATTTTAAATTTCACACACCTAATTCTGAGAGTGAGAAACGGTGAAAAACTCTTTTGGACCGTGTCAAATAGCCGGCGTTTTTCTTCTTTCGTCGATTTTGTCCAATCACGTTTCATGTTGTTACTCAATAACCCCGCTAGATATACACGTCTTATATACACCAATTACTGCCGCTTTTTGTCACCTTAGGTATACAACAAAGGTTCAGCCTTAAGGTAGTAAAATAACAGAGATTTTGATATTCTTGTGGGAAAAATGCAAATCTTAAAAAGAATTTGGCAGATTTTTTAACCCAACTTTTTTGTTACAGGAAGGGAGTTTTCGACTTGAGTTTATGCAAAAATTTCTGGAAAAAACGAGTCGAATTTACTTCGATGTTTTTCCGATTGCTTGAGAAACGGCAAAGATACGAGCCGACAAACACGGCCACATTGCAATGTAACAGATTGGTAGGAAAATGAGGAGTTTACAATGAACGACCAAACAATAGATTCATCACGTAAAGGCCTGTCAGGGCTTTCTAAAACGCTACAGATATTTCAAATCGGATAAGAAATGTCAAAGTTATCAACGTTCAAAGTTTTATGCTATTTTCCATGAGAGGGTTAGGGTCAGGGTTTTTTGGTTAGGGTTAGGGTTAAGGGTTAGGGTTAGTGTTAGGGTTAGGGTTAGGGTTAGGGTTTGGGTTAGGGTTAGGGTTAGGGTTAGGGGTTAGGGTCTGGGTTAGGGTTAGGGTTAGGGTTAGGGTTAGGGTTAGGGTTAGGGTTAGGGTTAGGGGTTAGGGTCTGGGTTAGGGTTAGGGTTAGGGTTAAGGTTAGGGTTAGGGTAAGGGTTAGGGTTAGGGTTAGGGTTAACCCTAATTAAGGGTTTGGGTTAGGGTTAGGGTTAACCCTAATTAAGGGTTTGGGTTAGGGTTAGGGTTAACCCTAATTAAGGGTTTGGGTTAGGGTTAGGGTTAACCCTAATTAAGGGTTTGGGTTAGGGTTAGGGTTAACCCTAATTAAGGGTTTGGGTTAGGGTTACCCTAATTAAGGGTTAGGGTTTGGGTTAGGGTTAGGGTTAGGGTTACCCTAATTAAGGGTTAGGGTTAACCCTAATTAAGGGTTTGGGTAAGGGTTAGGGTTACCCTAATTAAGGGTTTGGGTTAGGGTTTGGGTCAGGGTTAGGGTTAGGTTTTGAGTAAGGGTCAAGGTCAGGGACATGGTAGTATACTTTGACGAGATTTGTGAGATGACCTTTTTCACTTCTGCGCATGTCTGACCTTTTTTGTGACTGCGCATGCGCGAGAAGGGTTAGGGTTAGGGTTAGGGTTAGGGGTTAGGGTTAGGGTTAGGGTTAGGGTTAGGGTTAGGGTTTGGGTTAGGGTTAGGGTTAGGGTTAGGGTAAGGGTTTGGGTTAGGGTTTGGGTTAGGGTTAGGTTTGGGTTAGGGTTTGGGTTAGGGTTTGAGTTAAGGTCAAGGTCAGGTACATGGTAGTATACTTTGGCGAGATTATTGAGGTGCCCTTTTTCACTTCTGCGCATGTCTGCCCTTTTCTGTGACTGCGCATGCGTGAGAAGGGTTAGGGTTAGGGTAAGGGTTAAGGTTAGGGTTAGGGTTAGGGTTAGTGTTAGAGTTAGGGTTAAGGGTTAGGGTAAGGGTTAGGGTTAGAGTTAAGGTTAGAGTTAAGGGTAAGTAAGGATAAGAGTTAAGGGTTACATTTACTATTTTGTTTATATAATAGGCTTTTTGTAACAATTTCCTCAAGAAGGTATGACAAAATTTGCATATTGAAATTCAGGGGAGATAATCTATTAAGGCTTATGTCAGAAATTGCTGGTACAACAGTCCAATGTGCTGCACCTAATTAATTAATAAATGATAGCCTTCCATGAAGGAGTTTAAGTGTTATGTTGTTTTGTATTTGTTGTATTCATCAATATATTTACACTATTTCTTGAATATTCTCTACCGACATAATTATTAAGTACTTTATGTACGTCGGGATGAACAGTTTTTCAAAAATTAAGCGCTTCGTAAGTCTACGGTTATACTAAAGTTTTGTCGACAAGAATAAAAAATGCCAATATTTCTTCTTTTTGAATGATATTCTGGTACTGGCCTTATAATTGAGTACTTTTAAAAACATCCTGATGGAATTTTTTACATTAATGGGAATGAAAACCCGTTTAAGTCACAAAATTTGTTGTCGGTATCAACAAAAGGTGGCAATGTCTTTGCGGTTACTGATATTTATGTCGCGAAAGAAGTTTAAAGCGACAATATTTCATCTTTATTATGATTTGAAGTCTACGCTTACTAAAACCTTTGTCGACAACAGTAAGAATGCATAATTTGAGGTTTTTAAGTCTATATTTATGTCGCGAAAGAATTTAAAGCGACAACATTTCATCTTTATTATGATTTGAAGTCTAAGGTTTCCTAAACCTTTGTCGACAACTGTAAAAATGCATAATTTGAGGTTTATAAGTCTACATTTATGTCGCGAAACAATTTAAAGCGACACAATTTCATATGTTTTTTTTGATATTCTGACAATGAAGTAATATTTATGAGTTTAGATGGATTCTCAGACACAAAAGTGAAGAAATGAAGGTTTCTGGTTGTTGTATTTGTTATATCTTGTTGTATATCTATAAATGGTGCCAATATCTATCCTTTTTAGTGATACTTCTGTGTCGGCATGCACATTTTCTTCTTTTGATGCATAGTCTGACGCAAAATGAGAGCTCTATAAGTTTACGGTTACTTTTATTTGTGTCGATAACAATAAAAGGCGACATAATTTTTTTCTTTTGATTAATATTCTTGTACCGGCTTGGTAATTGATTAGATTTGAACAGATATATTTTCTTAAAATTAACTGTTCCGAAAAGATGACAAGGCGATCTACAGGATGAAAAGTTATTGGTATCATTGAAGTGTACGGCCGCACTTTCCTACCTCACTGAACAAACGTTTGTGTTATATATATATATATATATATATATATTTTTTTTTTTTTTTTTTTTTTTTTTTTTTAACTATATTGATTTCATCTTTGCAAGTGAGCCACACATTTTAAATTTCACACACCTAATTCTGAGAGTGAGAAACGGTGAAAAACTCTTTTGGACCGTGTCAAATAGCCGGCGTTTTTCTTCTTTCGTCGATTTTGTCCAATCACGTTTCATGTTGTTACTCAATAACCCCGCTAGATATACACGTCTTATATACACCAATTACTGCCGCTTTTTGTCACCTTAGGTATACAACAAAGGTTCAGCCTTAAGGTAGTAAAATAACAGAGATTTTGATATTCTTGTGGGAAAAATGCAAATCTTAAAAAGAATTTGGCAGATTTTTTAACCCAACTTTTTTGTTACAGGAAGGGAGTTTTCGACTTGAGTTTATGCAAAAATTTCTGGAAAAAACGAGTCGAATTTACTTCGATGTTTTTCCGATTGCTTGAGAAACGGCAAAGATACGAGCCGACAAACACGGCCACATTGCAATGTAACAGATTGGTAGGAAAATGAGGAGTTTACAATGAACGACCAAACAATAGATTCATCACGTAAAGGCCTGTCAGGGCTTTCTAAAACGCTACAGATATTTCAAATCGGATAAGAAATGTCAAAGTTATCAACGTTCAAAGTTTTATGCTATTTTCCATGAGAGGGTTAGGGTCAGGGTTTTTTGGTTAGGGTTAGGGTTAAGGGTTAGGGTTAGTGTTAGGGTTAGGGTTAGGGTTAGGGTTTGGGTTAGGGTTAGGGTTAGGGTTAGGGGTTAGGGTCTGGGTTAGGGTTAGGGTTAGGGTTAGGGTTAGGGTTAGGGTTAGGGTTAGGGTTAGGGGTTAGGGTCTGGGTTAGGGTTAGGGTTAGGGTTAAGGTTAGGGTTAGGGTAAGGGTTAGGGTTAGGGTTAGGGTTAACCCTAATTAAGGGTTTGGGTTAGGGTTAGGGTTAACCCTAATTAAGGGTTTGGGTTAGGGTTAGGGTTAACCCTAATTAAGGGTTTGGGTTAGGGTTAGGGTTAACCCTAATTAAGGGTTTGGGTTAGGGTTAGGGTTAACCCTAATTAAGGGTTTGGGTTAGGGTTACCCTAATTAAGGGTTAGGGTTTGGGTTAGGGTTAGGGTTAGGGTTACCCTAATTAAGGGTTAGGGTTAACCCTAATTAAGGGTTTGGGTAAGGGTTAGGGTTACCCTAATTAAGGGTTTGGGTTAGGGTTTGGGTCAGGGTTAGGGTTAGGTTTTGAGTAAGGGTCAAGGTCAGGGACATGGTAGTATACTTTGACGAGATTTGTGAGATGACCTTTTTCACTTCTGCGCATGTCTGACCTTTTTTGTGACTGCGCATGCGCGAGAAGGGTTAGGGTTAGGGTTAGGGTTAGGGGTTAGGGTTAGGGTTAGGGTTAGGGTTAGGGTTAGGGTTTGGGTTAGGGTTAGGGTTAGGGTTAGGGTAAGGGTTTGGGTTAGGGTTTGGGTTAGGGTTAGGTTTGGGTTAGGGTTTGGGTTAGGGTTTGAGTTAAGGTCAAGGTCAGGTACATGGTAGTATACTTTGGCGAGATTATTGAGGTGCCCTTTTTCACTTCTGCGCATGTCTGCCCTTTTCTGTGACTGCGCATGCGTGAGAAGGGTTAGGGTTAGGGTAAGGGTTAAGGTTAGGGTTAGGGTTAGGGTTAGTGTTAGAGTTAGGGTTAAGGGTTAGGGTAAGGGTTAGGGTTAGAGTTAAGGTTAGAGTTAAGGGTAAGTAAGGATAAGAGTTAAGGGTTACATTTACTATTTTGTTTATATAATAGGCTTTTTGTAACAATTTCCTCAAGAAGGTATGACAAAATTTGCATATTGAAATTCAGGGGAGATAATCTATTAAGGCTTATGTCAGAAATTGCTGGTACAACAGTCCAATGTGCTGCACCTAATTAATTAATAAATGATAGCCTTCCATGAAGGAGTTTAAGTGTTATGTTGTTTTGTATTTGTTGTATTCATCAATATATTTACACTATTTCTTGAATATTCTCTACCGACATAATTATTAAGTACTTTATGTACGTCGGGATGAACAGTTTTTCAAAAATTAAGCGCTTCGTAAGTCTACGGTTATACTAAAGTTTTGTCGACAAGAATAAAAAATGCCAATATTTCTTCTTTTTGAATGATATTCTGGTACTGGCCTTATAATTGAGTACTTTTAAAAACATCCTGATGGAATTTTTTACATTAATGGGAATGAAAACCCGTTTAAGTCACAAAATTTGTTGTCGGTATCAACAAAAGGTGGCAATGTCTTTGCGGTTACTGATATTTATGTCGCGAAAGAAGTTTAAAGCGACAATATTTCATCTTTATTATGATTTGAAGTCTACGCTTACTAAAACCTTTGTCGACAACAGTAAGAATGCATAATTTGAGGTTTTTAAGTCTATATTTATGTCGCGAAAGAATTTAAAGCGACAACATTTCATCTTTATTATGATTTGAAGTCTAAGGTTTCCTAAACCTTTGTCGACAACTGTAAAAATGCATAATTTGAGGTTTATAAGTCTACATTTATGTCGCGAAACAATTTAAAGCGACACAATTTCATATGTTTTTTTTGATATTCTGACAATGAAGTAATATTTATGAGTTTAGATGGATTCTCAGACACAAAAGTGAAGAAATGAAGGTTTCTGGTTGTTGTATTTGTTATATCTTGTTGTATATCTATAAATGGTGCCAATATCTATCCTTTTTAGTGATACTTCTGTGTCGGCATGCACATTTTCTTCTTTTGATGCATAGTCTGACGCAAAATGAGAGCTCTATAAGTTTACGGTTACTTTTATTTGTGTCGATAACAATAAAAGGCGACATAATTTTTTTCTTTTGATTAATATTCTTGTACCGGCTTGGTAATTGATTAGATTTGAACAGATATATTTTCTTAAAATTAACTGTTCCGAAAAGATGACAAGGCGATCTACAGGATGAAAAGTTATTGGTATCATTGAAGTGTACGGCCGCACTTTCCTACCTCACTGAACAAACGTTTGTGTTATATATATATATATATATATATATATTTTTTTTTTTTTTTTTTTTTTTTTTTTTAACTATATTGATTTCATCTTTGCAAGTGAGCCACACATTTTAAATTTCACACACCTAATTCTGAGAGTGAGAAACGGTGAAAAACTCTTTTGGACCGTGTCAAATAGCCGGCGTTTTTCTTCTTTCGTCGATTTTGTCCAATCACGTTTCATGTTGTTACTCAATAACCCCGCTAGATATACACGTCTTATATACACCAATTACTGCCGCTTTTTGTCACCTTAGGTATACAACAAAGGTTCAGCCTTAAGGTAGTAAAATAACAGAGATTTTGATATTCTTGTGGGAAAAATGCAAATCTTAAAAAGAATTTGGCAGATTTTTTAACCCAACTTTTTTGTTACAGGAAGGGAGTTTTCGACTTGAGTTTATGCAAAAATTTCTGGAAAAAACGAGTCGAATTTACTTCGATGTTTTTCCGATTGCTTGAGAAACGGCAAAGATACGAGCCGACAAACACGGCCACATTGCAATGTAACAGATTGGTAGGAAAATGAGGAGTTTACAATGAACGACCAAACAATAGATTCATCACGTAAAGGCCTGTCAGGGCTTTCTAAAACGCTACAGATATTTCAAATCGGATAAGAAATGTCAAAGTTATCAACGTTCAAAGTTTTATGCTATTTTCCATGAGAGGGTTAGGGTCAGGGTTTTTTGGTTAGGGTTAGGGTTAAGGGTTAGGGTTAGTGTTAGGGTTAGGGTTAGGGTTAGGGTTTGGGTTAGGGTTAGGGTTAGGGTTAGGGGTTAGGGTCTGGGTTAGGGTTAGGGTTAGGGTTAGGGTTAGGGTTAGGGTTAGGGTTAGGGTTAGGGGTTAGGGTCTGGGTTAGGGTTAGGGTTAGGGTTAAGGTTAGGGTTAGGGTAAGGGTTAGGGTTAGGGTTAGGGTTAACCCTAATTAAGGGTTTGGGTTAGGGTTAGGGTTAACCCTAATTAAGGGTTTGGGTTAGGGTTAGGGTTAACCCTAATTAAGGGTTTGGGTTAGGGTTAGGGTTAACCCTAATTAAGGGTTTGGGTTAGGGTTAGGGTTAACCCTAATTAAGGGTTTGGGTTAGGGTTACCCTAATTAAGGGTTAGGGTTTGGGTTAGGGTTAGGGTTAGGGTTACCCTAATTAAGGGTTAGGGTTAACCCTAATTAAGGGTTTGGGTAAGGGTTAGGGTTACCCTAATTAAGGGTTTGGGTTAGGGTTTGGGTCAGGGTTAGGGTTAGGTTTTGAGTAAGGGTCAAGGTCAGGGACATGGTAGTATACTTTGACGAGATTTGTGAGATGACCTTTTTCACTTCTGCGCATGTCTGACCTTTTTTGTGACTGCGCATGCGCGAGAAGGGTTAGGGTTAGGGTTAGGGTTAGGGGTTAGGGTTAGGGTTAGGGTTAGGGTTAGGGTTAGGGTTTGGGTTAGGGTTAGGGTTAGGGTTAGGGTAAGGGTTTGGGTTAGGGTTTGGGTTAGGGTTAGGTTTGGGTTAGGGTTTGGGTTAGGGTTTGAGTTAAGGTCAAGGTCAGGTACATGGTAGTATACTTTGGCGAGATTATTGAGGTGCCCTTTTTCACTTCTGCGCATGTCTGCCCTTTTCTGTGACTGCGCATGCGTGAGAAGGGTTAGGGTTAGGGTAAGGGTTAAGGTTAGGGTTAGGGTTAGGGTTAGTGTTAGAGTTAGGGTTAAGGGTTAGGGTAAGGGTTAGGGTTAGAGTTAAGGTTAGAGTTAAGGGTAAGTAAGGATAAGAGTTAAGGGTTACATTTACTATTTTGTTTATATAATAGGCTTTTTGTAACAATTTCCTCAAGAAGGTATGACAAAATTTGCATATTGAAATTCAGGGGAGATAATCTATTAAGGCTTATGTCAGAAATTGCTGGTACAACAGTCCAATGTGCTGCACCTAATTAATTAATAAATGATAGCCTTCCATGAAGGAGTTTAAGTGTTATGTTGTTTTGTATTTGTTGTATTCATCAATATATTTACACTATTTCTTGAATATTCTCTACCGACATAATTATTAAGTACTTTATGTACGTCGGGATGAACAGTTTTTCAAAAATTAAGCGCTTCGTAAGTCTACGGTTATACTAAAGTTTTGTCGACAAGAATAAAAAATGCCAATATTTCTTCTTTTTGAATGATATTCTGGTACTGGCCTTATAATTGAGTACTTTTAAAAACATCCTGATGGAATTTTTTACATTAATGGGAATGAAAACCCGTTTAAGTCACAAAATTTGTTGTCGGTATCAACAAAAGGTGGCAATGTCTTTGCGGTTACTGATATTTATGTCGCGAAAGAAGTTTAAAGCGACAATATTTCATCTTTATTATGATTTGAAGTCTACGCTTACTAAAACCTTTGTCGACAACAGTAAGAATGCATAATTTGAGGTTTTTAAGTCTATATTTATGTCGCGAAAGAATTTAAAGCGACAACATTTCATCTTTATTATGATTTGAAGTCTAAGGTTTCCTAAACCTTTGTCGACAACTGTAAAAATGCATAATTTGAGGTTTATAAGTCTACATTTATGTCGCGAAACAATTTAAAGCGACACAATTTCATATGTTTTTTTTGATATTCTGACAATGAAGTAATATTTATGAGTTTAGATGGATTCTCAGACACAAAAGTGAAGAAATGAAGGTTTCTGGTTGTTGTATTTGTTATATCTTGTTGTATATCTATAAATGGTGCCAATATCTATCCTTTTTAGTGATACTTCTGTGTCGGCATGCACATTTTCTTCTTTTGATGCATAGTCTGACGCAAAATGAGAGCTCTATAAGTTTACGGTTACTTTTATTTGTGTCGATAACAATAAAAGGCGACATAATTTTTTTCTTTTGATTAATATTCTTGTACCGGCTTGGTAATTGATTAGATTTGAACAGATATATTTTCTTAAAATTAACTGTTCCGAAAAGATGACAAGGCGATCTACAGGATGAAAAGTTATTGGTATCATTGAAGTGTACGGCCGCACTTTCCTACCTCACTGAACAAACGTTTGTGTTATATATATATATATATATATATATATTTTTTTTTTTTTTTTTTTTTTTTTTTTAACTATATTGATTTCATCTTTGCAAGTGAGCCACACATTTTAAATTTCACACACCTAATTCTGAGAGTGAGAAACGGTGAAAAACTCTTTTGGACCGTGTCAAATAGCCGGCGTTTTTCTTCTTTCGTCGATTTTGTCCAATCACGTTTCATGTTGTTACTCAATAACCCCGCTAGATATACACGTCTTATATACACCAATTACTGCCGCTTTTTGTCACCTTAGGTATACAACAAAGGTTCAGCCTTAAGGTAGTAAAATAACAGAGATTTTGATATTCTTGTGGGAAAAATGCAAATCTTAAAAAGAATTTGGCAGATTTTTTAACCCAACTTTTTTGTTACAGGAAGGGAGTTTTCGACTTGAGTTTATGCAAAAATTTCTGGAAAAAACGAGTCGAATTTACTTCGATGTTTTTCCGATTGCTTGAGAAACGGCAAAGATACGAGCCGACAAACACGGCCACATTGCAATGTAACAGATTGGTAGGAAAATGAGGAGTTTACAATGAACGACCAAACAATAGATTCATCACGTAAAGGCCTGTCAGGGCTTTCTAAAACGCTACAGATATTTCAAATCGGATAAGAAATGTCAAAGTTATCAACGTTCAAAGTTTTATGCTATTTTCCATGAGAGGGTTAGGGTCAGGGTTTTTTGGTTAGGGTTAGGGTTAAGGGTTAGGGTTAGTGTTAGGGTTAGGGTTAGGGTTAGGGTTTGGGTTAGGGTTAGGGTTAGGGTTAGGGGTTAGGGTCTGGGTTAGGGTTAGGGTTAGGGTTAGGGTTAGGGTTAGGGTTAGGGTTAGGGTTAGGGGTTAGGGTCTGGGTTAGGGTTAGGGTTAGGGTTAAGGTTAGGGTTAGGGTAAGGGTTAGGGTTAGGGTTAGGGTTAACCCTAATTAAGGGTTTGGGTTAGGGTTAGGGTTAACCCTAATTAAGGGTTTGGGTTAGGGTTAGGGTTAACCCTAATTAAGGGTTTGGGTTAGGGTTAGGGTTAACCCTAATTAAGGGTTTGGGTTAGGGTTAGGGTTAACCCTAATTAAGGGTTTGGGTTAGGGTTACCCTAATTAAGGGTTAGGGTTTGGGTTAGGGTTAGGGTTAGGGTTACCCTAATTAAGGGTTAGGGTTAACCCTAATTAAGGGTTTGGGTAAGGGTTAGGGTTACCCTAATTAAGGGTTTGGGTTAGGGTTTGGGTCAGGGTTAGGGTTAGGTTTTGAGTAAGGGTCAAGGTCAGGGACATGGTAGTATACTTTGACGAGATTTGTGAGATGACCTTTTTCACTTCTGCGCATGTCTGACCTTTTTTGTGACTGCGCATGCGCGAGAAGGGTTAGGGTTAGGGTTAGGGTTAGGGGTTAGGGTTAGGGTTAGGGTTAGGGTTAGGGTTAGGGTTTGGGTTAGGGTTAGGGTTAGGGTTAGGGTAAGGGTTTGGGTTAGGGTTTGGGTTAGGGTTAGGTTTGGGTTAGGGTTTGGGTTAGGGTTTGAGTTAAGGTCAAGGTCAGGTACATGGTAGTATACTTTGGCGAGATTATTGAGGTGCCCTTTTTCACTTCTGCGCATGTCTGCCCTTTTCTGTGACTGCGCATGCGTGAGAAGGGTTAGGGTTAGGGTAAGGGTTAAGGTTAGGGTTAGGGTTAGGGTTAGTGTTAGAGTTAGGGTTAAGGGTTAGGGTAAGGGTTAGGGTTAGAGTTAAGGTTAGAGTTAAGGGTAAGTAAGGATAAGAGTTAAGGGTTACATTTACTATTTTGTTTATATAATAGGCTTTTTGTAACAATTTCCTCAAGAAGGTATGACAAAATTTGCATATTGAAATTCAGGGGAGATAATCTATTAAGGCTTATGTCAGAAATTGCTGGTACAACAGTCCAATGTGCTGCACCTAATTAATTAATAAATGATAGCCTTCCATGAAGGAGTTTAAGTGTTATGTTGTTTTGTATTTGTTGTATTCATCAATATATTTACACTATTTCTTGAATATTCTCTACCGACATAATTATTAAGTACTTTATGTACGTCGGGATGAACAGTTTTTCAAAAATTAAGCGCTTCGTAAGTCTACGGTTATACTAAAGTTTTGTCGACAAGAATAAAAAATGCCAATATTTCTTCTTTTTGAATGATATTCTGGTACTGGCCTTATAATTGAGTACTTTTAAAAACATCCTGATGGAATTTTTTACATTAATGGGAATGAAAACCCGTTTAAGTCACAAAATTTGTTGTCGGTATCAACAAAAGGTGGCAATGTCTTTGCGGTTACTGATATTTATGTCGCGAAAGAAGTTTAAAGCGACAATATTTCATCTTTATTATGATTTGAAGTCTACGCTTACTAAAACCTTTGTCGACAACAGTAAGAATGCATAATTTGAGGTTTTTAAGTCTATATTTATGTCGCGAAAGAATTTAAAGCGACAACATTTCATCTTTATTATGATTTGAAGTCTAAGGTTTCCTAAACCTTTGTCGACAACTGTAAAAATGCATAATTTGAGGTTTATAAGTCTACATTTATGTCGCGAAACAATTTAAAGCGACACAATTTCATATGTTTTTTTTGATATTCTGACAATGAAGTAATATTTATGAGTTTAGATGGATTCTCAGACACAAAAGTGAAGAAATGAAGGTTTCTGGTTGTTGTATTTGTTATATCTTGTTGTATATCTATAAATGGTGCCAATATCTATCCTTTTTAGTGATACTTCTGTGTCGGCATGCACATTTTCTTCTTTTGATGCATAGTCTGACGCAAAATGAGAGCTCTATAAGTTTACGGTTACTTTTATTTGTGTCGATAACAATAAAAGGCGACATAATTTTTTTCTTTTGATTAATATTCTTGTACCGGCTTGGTAATTGATTAGATTTGAACAGATATATTTTCTTAAAATTAACTGTTCCGAAAAGATGACAAGGCGATCTACAGGATGAAAAGTTATTGGTATCATTGAAGTGTACGGCCGCACTTTCCTACCTCACTGAACAAACGTTTGTGTTATATATATATATATATATATATATATTTTTTTTTTTTTTTTTTTTTTTTTTTTTAACTATATTGATTTCATCTTTGCAAGTGAGCCACACATTTTAAATTTCACACACCTAATTCTGAGAGTGAGAAACGGTGAAAAACTCTTTTGGACCGTGTCAAATAGCCGGCGTTTTTCTTCTTTCGTCGATTTTGTCCAATCACGTTTCATGTTGTTACTCAATAACCCCGCTAGATATACACGTCTTATATACACCAATTACTGCCGCTTTTTGTCACCTTAGGTATACAACAAAGGTTCAGCCTTAAGGTAGTAAAATAACAGAGATTTTGATATTCTTGTGGGAAAAATGCAAATCTTAAAAAGAATTTGGCAGATTTTTTAACCCAACTTTTTTGTTACAGGAAGGGAGTTTTCGACTTGAGTTTATGCAAAAATTTCTGGAAAAAACGAGTCGAATTTACTTCGATGTTTTTCCGATTGCTTGAGAAACGGCAAAGATACGAGCCGACAAACACGGCCACATTGCAATGTAACAGATTGGTAGGAAAATGAGGAGTTTACAATGAACGACCAAACAATAGATTCATCACGTAAAGGCCTGTCAGGGCTTTCTAAAACGCTACAGATATTTCAAATCGGATAAGAAATGTCAAAGTTATCAACGTTCAAAGTTTTATGCTATTTTCCATGAGAGGGTTAGGGTCAGGGTTTTTTGGTTAGGGTTAGGGTTAAGGGTTAGGGTTAGTGTTAGGGTTAGGGTTAGGGTTAGGGTTTGGGTTAGGGTTAGGGTTAGGGTTAGGGGTTAGGGTCTGGGTTAGGGTTAGGGTTAGGGTTAGGGTTAGGGTTAGGGTTAGGGTTAGGGTTAGGGGTTAGGGTCTGGGTTAGGGTTAGGGTTAGGGTTAAGGTTAGGGTTAGGGTAAGGGTTAGGGTTAGGGTTAGGGTTAACCCTAATTAAGGGTTTGGGTTAGGGTTAGGGTTAACCCTAATTAAGGGTTTGGGTTAGGGTTAGGGTTAACCCTAATTAAGGGTTTGGGTTAGGGTTAGGGTTAACCCTAATTAAGGGTTTGGGTTAGGGTTAGGGTTAACCCTAATTAAGGGTTTGGGTTAGGGTTACCCTAATTAAGGGTTAGGGTTTGGGTTAGGGTTAGGGTTAGGGTTACCCTAATTAAGGGTTAGGGTTAACCCTAATTAAGGGTTTGGGTAAGGGTTAGGGTTACCCTAATTAAGGGTTTGGGTTAGGGTTTGGGTCAGGGTTAGGGTTAGGTTTTGAGTAAGGGTCAAGGTCAGGGACATGGTAGTATACTTTGACGAGATTTGTGAGATGACCTTTTTCACTTCTGCGCATGTCTGACCTTTTTTGTGACTGCGCATGCGCGAGAAGGGTTAGGGTTAGGGTTAGGGTTAGGGGTTAGGGTTAGGGTTAGGGTTAGGGTTAGGGTTAGGGTTTGGGTTAGGGTTAGGGTTAGGGTTAGGGTAAGGGTTTGGGTTAGGGTTTGGGTTAGGGTTAGGTTTGGGTTAGGGTTTGGGTTAGGGTTTGAGTTAAGGTCAAGGTCAGGTACATGGTAGTATACTTTGGCGAGATTATTGAGGTGCCCTTTTTCACTTCTGCGCATGTCTGCCCTTTTCTGTGACTGCGCATGCGTGAGAAGGGTTAGGGTTAGGGTAAGGGTTAAGGTTAGGGTTAGGGTTAGGGTTAGTGTTAGAGTTAGGGTTAAGGGTTAGGGTAAGGGTTAGGGTTAGAGTTAAGGTTAGAGTTAAGGGTAAGTAAGGATAAGAGTTAAGGGTTACATTTACTATTTTGTTTATATAATAGGCTTTTTGTAACAATTTCCTCAAGAAGGTATGACAAAATTTGCATATTGAAATTCAGGGGAGATAATCTATTAAGGCTTATGTCAGAAATTGCTGGTACAACAGTCCAATGTGCTGCACCTAATTAATTAATAAATGATAGCCTTCCATGAAGGAGTTTAAGTGTTATGTTGTTTTGTATTTGTTGTATTCATCAATATATTTACACTATTTCTTGAATATTCTCTACCGACATAATTATTAAGTACTTTATGTACGTCGGGATGAACAGTTTTTCAAAAATTAAGCGCTTCGTAAGTCTACGGTTATACTAAAGTTTTGTCGACAAGAATAAAAAATGCCAATATTTCTTCTTTTTGAATGATATTCTGGTACTGGCCTTATAATTGAGTACTTTTAAAAACATCCTGATGGAATTTTTTACATTAATGGGAATGAAAACCCGTTTAAGTCACAAAATTTGTTGTCGGTATCAACAAAAGGTGGCAATGTCTTTGCGGTTACTGATATTTATGTCGCGAAAGAAGTTTAAAGCGACAATATTTCATCTTTATTATGATTTGAAGTCTACGCTTACTAAAACCTTTGTCGACAACAGTAAGAATGCATAATTTGAGGTTTTTAAGTCTATATTTATGTCGCGAAAGAATTTAAAGCGACAACATTTCATCTTTATTATGATTTGAAGTCTAAGGTTTCCTAAACCTTTGTCGACAACTGTAAAAATGCATAATTTGAGGTTTATAAGTCTACATTTATGTCGCGAAACAATTTAAAGCGACACAATTTCATATGTTTTTTTTGATATTCTGACAATGAAGTAATATTTATGAGTTTAGATGGATTCTCAGACACAAAAGTGAAGAAATGAAGGTTTCTGGTTGTTGTATTTGTTATATCTTGTTGTATATCTATAAATGGTGCCAATATCTATCCTTTTTAGTGATACTTCTGTGTCGGCATGCACATTTTCTTCTTTTGATGCATAGTCTGACGCAAAATGAGAGCTCTATAAGTTTACGGTTACTTTTATTTGTGTCGATAACAATAAAAGGCGACATAATTTTTTTCTTTTGATTAATATTCTTGTACCGGCTTGGTAATTGATTAGATTTGAACAGATATATTTTCTTAAAATTAACTGTTCCGAAAAGATGACAAGGCGATCTACAGGATGAAAAGTTATTGGTATCATTGAAGTGTACGGCCGCACTTTCCTACCTCACTGAACAAACGTTTGTGTTATATATATATATATATATATATATATATATTTTTTTTTTTTTTTTTTTTTTTTTTTTTAACTATATTGATTTCATCTTTGCAAGTGAGCCACACATTTTAAATTTCACACACCTAATTCTGAGAGTGAGAAACGGTGAAAAACTCTTTTGGACCGTGTCAAATAGCCGGCGTTTTTCTTCTTTCGTCGATTTTGTCCAATCACGTTTCATGTTGTTACTCAATAACCCCGCTAGATATACACGTCTTATATACACCAATTACTGCCGCTTTTTGTCACCTTAGGTATACAACAAAGGTTCAGCCTTAAGGTAGTAAAATAACAGAGATTTTGATATTCTTGTGGGAAAAATGCAAATCTTAAAAAGAATTTGGCAGATTTTTTAACCCAACTTTTTTGTTACAGGAAGGGAGTTTTCGACTTGAGTTTATGCAAAAATTTCTGGAAAAAACGAGTCGAATTTACTTCGATGTTTTTCCGATTGCTTGAGAAACGGCAAAGATACGAGCCGACAAACACGGCCACATTGCAATGTAACAGATTGGTAGGAAAATGAGGAGTTTACAATGAACGACCAAACAATAGATTCATCACGTAAAGGCCTGTCAGGGCTTTCTAAAACGCTACAGATATTTCAAATCGGATAAGAAATGTCAAAGTTATCAACGTTCAAAGTTTTATGCTATTTTCCATGAGAGGGTTAGGGTCAGGGTTTTTTGGTTAGGGTTAGGGTTAAGGGTTAGGGTTAGTGTTAGGGTTAGGGTTAGGGTTAGGGTTTGGGTTAGGGTTAGGGTTAGGGTTAGGGGTTAGGGTCTGGGTTAGGGTTAGGGTTAGGGTTAGGGTTAGGGTTAGGGTTAGGGTTAGGGTTAGGGGTTAGGGTCTGGGTTAGGGTTAGGGTTAGGGTTAAGGTTAGGGTTAGGGTAAGGGTTAGGGTTAGGGTTAGGGTTAACCCTAATTAAGGGTTTGGGTTAGGGTTAGGGTTAACCCTAATTAAGGGTTTGGGTTAGGGTTAGGGTTAACCCTAATTAAGGGTTTGGGTTAGGGTTAGGGTTAACCCTAATTAAGGGTTTGGGTTAGGGTTAGGGTTAACCCTAATTAAGGGTTTGGGTTAGGGTTACCCTAATTAAGGGTTAGGGTTTGGGTTAGGGTTAGGGTTAGGGTTACCCTAATTAAGGGTTAGGGTTAACCCTAATTAAGGGTTTGGGTAAGGGTTAGGGTTACCCTAATTAAGGGTTTGGGTTAGGGTTTGGGTCAGGGTTAGGGTTAGGTTTTGAGTAAGGGTCAAGGTCAGGGACATGGTAGTATACTTTGACGAGATTTGTGAGATGACCTTTTTCACTTCTGCGCATGTCTGACCTTTTTTGTGACTGCGCATGCGCGAGAAGGGTTAGGGTTAGGGTTAGGGTTAGGGGTTAGGGTTAGGGTTAGGGTTAGGGTTAGGGTTAGGGTTTGGGTTAGGGTTAGGGTTAGGGTTAGGGTAAGGGTTTGGGTTAGGGTTTGGGTTAGGGTTAGGTTTGGGTTAGGGTTTGGGTTAGGGTTTGAGTTAAGGTCAAGGTCAGGTACATGGTAGTATACTTTGGCGAGATTATTGAGGTGCCCTTTTTCACTTCTGCGCATGTCTGCCCTTTTCTGTGACTGCGCATGCGTGAGAAGGGTTAGGGTTAGGGTAAGGGTTAAGGTTAGGGTTAGGGTTAGGGTTAGTGTTAGAGTTAGGGTTAAGGGTTAGGGTAAGGGTTAGGGTTAGAGTTAAGGTTAGAGTTAAGGGTAAGTAAGGATAAGAGTTAAGGGTTACATTTACTATTTTGTTTATATAATAGGCTTTTTGTAACAATTTCCTCAAGAAGGTATGACAAAATTTGCATATTGAAATTCAGGGGAGATAATCTATTAAGGCTTATGTCAGAAATTGCTGGTACAACAGTCCAATGTGCTGCACCTAATTAATTAATAAATGATAGCCTTCCATGAAGGAGTTTAAGTGTTATGTTGTTTTGTATTTGTTGTATTCATCAATATATTTACACTATTTCTTGAATATTCTCTACCGACATAATTATTAAGTACTTTATGTACGTCGGGATGAACAGTTTTTCAAAAATTAAGCGCTTCGTAAGTCTACGGTTATACTAAAGTTTTGTCGACAAGAATAAAAAATGCCAATATTTCTTCTTTTTGAATGATATTCTGGTACTGGCCTTATAATTGAGTACTTTTAAAAACATCCTGATGGAATTTTTTACATTAATGGGAATGAAAACCCGTTTAAGTCACAAAATTTGTTGTCGGTATCAACAAAAGGTGGCAATGTCTTTGCGGTTACTGATATTTATGTCGCGAAAGAAGTTTAAAGCGACAATATTTCATCTTTATTATGATTTGAAGTCTACGCTTACTAAAACCTTTGTCGACAACAGTAAGAATGCATAATTTGAGGTTTTTAAGTCTATATTTATGTCGCGAAAGAATTTAAAGCGACAACATTTCATCTTTATTATGATTTGAAGTCTAAGGTTTCCTAAACCTTTGTCGACAACTGTAAAAATGCATAATTTGAGGTTTATAAGTCTACATTTATGTCGCGAAACAATTTAAAGCGACACAATTTCATATGTTTTTTTTGATATTCTGACAATGAAGTAATATTTATGAGTTTAGATGGATTCTCAGACACAAAAGTGAAGAAATGAAGGTTTCTGGTTGTTGTATTTGTTATATCTTGTTGTATATCTATAAATGGTGCCAATATCTATCCTTTTTAGTGATACTTCTGTGTCGGCATGCACATTTTCTTCTTTTGATGCATAGTCTGACGCAAAATGAGAGCTCTATAAGTTTACGGTTACTTTTATTTGTGTCGATAACAATAAAAGGCGACATAATTTTTTTCTTTTGATTAATATTCTTGTACCGGCTTGGTAATTGATTAGATTTGAACAGATATATTTTCTTAAAATTAACTGTTCCGAAAAGATGACAAGGCGATCTACAGGATGAAAAGTTATTGGTATCATTGAAGTGTACGGCCGCACTTTCCTACCTCACTGAACAAACGTTTGTGTTATATATATATATATATATATATATATTTTTTTTTTTTTTTTTTTTTTTTTTTTTAACTATATTGATTTCATCTTTGCAAGTGAGCCACACATTTTAAATTTCACACACCTAATTCTGAGAGTGAGAAACGGTGAAAAACTCTTTTGGACCGTGTCAAATAGCCGGCGTTTTTCTTCTTTCGTCGATTTTGTCCAATCACGTTTCATGTTGTTACTCAATAACCCCGCTAGATATACACGTCTTATATACACCAATTACTGCCGCTTTTTGTCACCTTAGGTATACAACAAAGGTTCAGCCTTAAGGTAGTAAAATAACAGAGATTTTGATATTCTTGTGGGAAAAATGCAAATCTTAAAAAGAATTTGGCAGATTTTTTAACCCAACTTTTTTGTTACAGGAAGGGAGTTTTCGACTTGAGTTTATGCAAAAATTTCTGGAAAAAACGAGTCGAATTTACTTCGATGTTTTTCCGATTGCTTGAGAAACGGCAAAGATACGAGCCGACAAACACGGCCACATTGCAATGTAACAGATTGGTAGGAAAATGAGGAGTTTACAATGAACGACCAAACAATAGATTCATCACGTAAAGGCCTGTCAGGGCTTTCTAAAACGCTACAGATATTTCAAATCGGATAAGAAATGTCAAAGTTATCAACGTTCAAAGTTTTATGCTATTTTCCATGAGAGGGTTAGGGTCAGGGTTTTTTGGTTAGGGTTAGGGTTAAGGGTTAGGGTTAGTGTTAGGGTTAGGGTTAGGGTTAGGGTTTGGGTTAGGGTTAGGGTTAGGGTTAGGGGTTAGGGTCTGGGTTAGGGTTAGGGTTAGGGTTAGGGTTAGGGTTAGGGTTAGGGTTAGGGTTAGGGGTTAGGGTCTGGGTTAGGGTTAGGGTTAGGGTTAAGGTTAGGGTTAGGGTAAGGGTTAGGGTTAGGGTTAGGGTTAACCCTAATTAAGGGTTTGGGTTAGGGTTAGGGTTAACCCTAATTAAGGGTTTGGGTTAGGGTTAGGGTTAACCCTAATTAAGGGTTTGGGTTAGGGTTAGGGTTAACCCTAATTAAGGGTTTGGGTTAGGGTTAGGGTTAACCCTAATTAAGGGTTTGGGTTAGGGTTACCCTAATTAAGGGTTAGGGTTTGGGTTAGGGTTAGGGTTAGGGTTACCCTAATTAAGGGTTAGGGTTAACCCTAATTAAGGGTTTGGGTAAGGGTTAGGGTTACCCTAATTAAGGGTTTGGGTTAGGGTTTGGGTCAGGGTTAGGGTTAGGTTTTGAGTAAGGGTCAAGGTCAGGGACATGGTAGTATACTTTGACGAGATTTGTGAGATGACCTTTTTCACTTCTGCGCATGTCTGACCTTTTTTGTGACTGCGCATGCGCGAGAAGGGTTAGGGTTAGGGTTAGGGTTAGGGGTTAGGGTTAGGGTTAGGGTTAGGGTTAGGGTTAGGGTTTGGGTTAGGGTTAGGGTTAGGGTTAGGGTAAGGGTTTGGGTTAGGGTTTGGGTTAGGGTTAGGTTTGGGTTAGGGTTTGGGTTAGGGTTTGAGTTAAGGTCAAGGTCAGGTACATGGTAGTATACTTTGGCGAGATTATTGAGGTGCCCTTTTTCACTTCTGCGCATGTCTGCCCTTTTCTGTGACTGCGCATGCGTGAGAAGGGTTAGGGTTAGGGTAAGGGTTAAGGTTAGGGTTAGGGTTAGGGTTAGTGTTAGAGTTAGGGTTAAGGGTTAGGGTAAGGGTTAGGGTTAGAGTTAAGGTTAGAGTTAAGGGTAAGTAAGGATAAGAGTTAAGGGTTACATTTACTATTTTGTTTATATAATAGGCTTTTTGTAACAATTTCCTCAAGAAGGTATGACAAAATTTGCATATTGAAATTCAGGGGAGATAATCTATTAAGGCTTATGTCAGAAATTGCTGGTACAACAGTCCAATGTGCTGCACCTAATTAATTAATAAATGATAGCCTTCCATGAAGGAGTTTAAGTGTTATGTTGTTTTGTATTTGTTGTATTCATCAATATATTTACACTATTTCTTGAATATTCTCTACCGACATAATTATTAAGTACTTTATGTACGTCGGGATGAACAGTTTTTCAAAAATTAAGCGCTTCGTAAGTCTACGGTTATACTAAAGTTTTGTCGACAAGAATAAAAAATGCCAATATTTCTTCTTTTTGAATGATATTCTGGTACTGGCCTTATAATTGAGTACTTTTAAAAACATCCTGATGGAATTTTTTACATTAATGGGAATGAAAACCCGTTTAAGTCACAAAATTTGTTGTCGGTATCAACAAAAGGTGGCAATGTCTTTGCGGTTACTGATATTTATGTCGCGAAAGAAGTTTAAAGCGACAATATTTCATCTTTATTATGATTTGAAGTCTACGCTTACTAAAACCTTTGTCGACAACAGTAAGAATGCATAATTTGAGGTTTTTAAGTCTATATTTATGTCGCGAAAGAATTTAAAGCGACAACATTTCATCTTTATTATGATTTGAAGTCTAAGGTTTCCTAAACCTTTGTCGACAACTGTAAAAATGCATAATTTGAGGTTTATAAGTCTACATTTATGTCGCGAAACAATTTAAAGCGACACAATTTCATATGTTTTTTTTGATATTCTGACAATGAAGTAATATTTATGAGTTTAGATGGATTCTCAGACACAAAAGTGAAGAAATGAAGGTTTCTGGTTGTTGTATTTGTTATATCTTGTTGTATATCTATAAATGGTGCCAATATCTATCCTTTTTAGTGATACTTCTGTGTCGGCATGCACATTTTCTTCTTTTGATGCATAGTCTGACGCAAAATGAGAGCTCTATAAGTTTACGGTTACTTTTATTTGTGTCGATAACAATAAAAGGCGACATAATTTTTTTCTTTTGATTAATATTCTTGTACCGGCTTGGTAATTGATTAGATTTGAACAGATATATTTTCTTAAAATTAACTGTTCCGAAAAGATGACAAGGCGATCTACAGGATGAAAAGTTATTGGTATCATTGAAGTGTACGGCCGCACTTTCCTACCTCACTGAACAAACGTTTGTGTTATATATATATATATATATATATATATATATTTTTTTTTTTTTTTTTTTTTTTTTTTTTTAACTATATTGATTTCATCTTTGCAAGTGAGCCACACATTTTAAATTTCACACACCTAATTCTGAGAGTGAGAAACGGTGAAAAACTCTTTTGGACCGTGTCAAATAGCCGGCGTTTTTCTTCTTTCGTCGATTTTGTCCAATCACGTTTCATGTTGTTACTCAATAACCCCGCTAGATATACACGTCTTATATACACCAATTACTGCCGCTTTTTGTCACCTTAGGTATACAACAAAGGTTCAGCCTTAAGGTAGTAAAATAACAGAGATTTTGATATTCTTGTGGGAAAAATGCAAATCTTAAAAAGAATTTGGCAGATTTTTTAACCCAACTTTTTTGTTACAGGAAGGGAGTTTTCGACTTGAGTTTATGCAAAAATTTCTGGAAAAAACGAGTCGAATTTACTTCGATGTTTTTCCGATTGCTTGAGAAACGGCAAAGATACGAGCCGACAAACACGGCCACATTGCAATGTAACAGATTGGTAGGAAAATGAGGAGTTTACAATGAACGACCAAACAATAGATTCATCACGTAAAGGCCTGTCAGGGCTTTCTAAAACGCTACAGATATTTCAAATCGGATAAGAAATGTCAAAGTTATCAACGTTCAAAGTTTTATGCTATTTTCCATGAGAGGGTTAGGGTCAGGGTTTTTTGGTTAGGGTTAGGGTTAAGGGTTAGGGTTAGTGTTAGGGTTAGGGTTAGGGTTAGGGTTTGGGTTAGGGTTAGGGTTAGGGTTAGGGGTTAGGGTCTGGGTTAGGGTTAGGGTTAGGGTTAGGGTTAGGGTTAGGGTTAGGGTTAGGGTTAGGGTTAGGGTTAGGGTTAGGTTAGGGTTAGGGTTAGGGTTAGGGTTAGGGTTAGGGTTAGGGTTAGGGTTAGGGTTAGGGTTAGGGTTAGGGTTAGGGTTAGGTTAGGGTTAGGGTTAGGGTTAGGGTTAGGGTTAGGGTTAGGGTTAGGGTTAGGGTTAGGGTTAGGGTTAGGGTTAGGGTTAGGGTTAGGGTTAGGGTTAGGGTTAGGGTTAGGGTTAGGGTTAGGGTTAGGGTTAGGGTTAGGGTTAGGGTTAGGGTTAGGGTTAGGGTTAGGGTTAGGGTTAGGGTTAGGGTTAGGGTTAGGGTTAGGGTTAGGGTTAGGGTTAGGGTTAGGGTTAGGGTTAGGGTTAGGGTTAGGGTTAGGGTTTAGGGTTAGGGTTAGGGTTAGGGTTAGGGTTAGGGTTAGGGTTAGGGTTAGGGTTAGGGTTAGGGTTAGGGGGTTTTTACTAGACTGCAACTGAGTTGCACTAAGGGAGATAATTTGTTTTTAGTATAAACCTGACTGATATGAAATGAACCCAGAATATAAAATTCAAGTGACTTTGTTGTATTTGCGCATGTGCATAAATTTTAGAGTAAAATGGCGATACGATTTTTGAGCTACATGACGTCATAGTACGTAACGAAAATATTAGAAATAATGTAAATTTATACATACATAAATACATACATACATACATACATACATACATACATGCATACATACATACACACAAACAAACAAACAAACAAACAAACAAACATACATACATACATACATATATACATACATACATACATACATACATACATACATACATACATACATACATACATACTTTTTTTTTCACATAAATGAGGCCGTTAGTTTTCTCGTTTCAATTGTTTTACATTGTCTTATCGGGGCCTTTTATAACTGACTATACGGTATGGGCTTTGCTCATTGTTGAAGGCCGTACGGTTACCTATAGTCGTTAAGGTTTGTGTCATTTTGGTCTTTTGTGGATAGTTGTCTCATTGGCAATGATACCACATCTTCTTTCTTCTATAAATACACACATACATATATAAAAAAGAAGATGTGGTATGATTGCATGAGACAACTATCCACAATAGACCAAAATGAAACAGACATTAACAACTATAGGTCACCGTAAATAATACTTACATACAGACAGACAGACACACAGACTCAAAAACAGACAGACATGCATTATCAATTTTATATATACATACATGGACTTATATCTGCAGACGACATAAGCATAGCGACCTACGCATATACAGAGGCGATTATCATGCGCACTCATGTTATTTGCATAATATATGTTATAAACATATGTAACCAAAGAGCAGAGCTACATTAAAAAATGGTTTATAAGATGTATGTGCATTATACATGTCTGAGGTCTAGAGGACATAAGGTGGTGTGGTGGTACGTGCAAGGCAAGCGGCTCATACACACCTACCGTAATTAAAAGGGATGTACAGAGTCACCATTTTGAAAAGGTTAATGATATCTTTTCATAATGTATATTCTTCAGCTCTGAGTGACATTGTGTACTGAAGGAGTTACATAGAGTCACGGCTTATGCGCATCCATGTCATTTGGTTAATATGATGTATAAGCCTTAAACGGTCCGAGTCAGGTATGAACATTGGATCGATTTTTTTACTTTTATTATTGATGTGTTCATGTGTCTGTGTAAACAAGAGTGAAACCAAATTTGTTAGGTGCATGACATTGAACGACGTAAAATAGTTCTTGGAGCCTACACGCATACTCACATATACGCATATAAATATAGATTATAACTTGGCATTTTTATTTTCAGACCTCTTATCAGCCTTAGGTCATGACATTAGCCTAAGAGCCGGATTGACTGATAGAGGGTCTGATATGAAAAATGATATGTTGTTCTTTTTATCATAAACGTCAACAGAATACATACTAACAAAGACTATTCTTAAAATACTTTTGTTGTAATATATGTTTTGCATTTCTTAATAGTATAATTTCTTTATACCTAATGATTTCTTTTTGTTAAATCTTGTTATGTTTTACACATACAAACGTACCATTTAGGTATATTTTCCGGAATTTACTGAATGACATCAAAATGTCATGCGATACGTTACAGCAACGCATGCGATAATAAGCCAAAGCGGTTGATTTAAAACAGAAGCAGATGAGATAAACAGTAGGCAGTCGATAACAGAAGTCATATCACACGGGTAAGGCAATTCTTCAAATTTGATAAATAAATATATGAACAAATTTGTTTTATCATGGGGTACACTTATATCATTATTTTCTATAATTATATGATAAAGATACAAACATGCATGTAAAATGCACACCTACAAACAACAAAGACATATACAAACGTACGAACATACACACATACATACACACAGTCAGGAATTCGTCAAAACCATGCGAGACGCAACATCTAGTGTAATCTCATGATGTCATCAAAATTAAAATTTTGATATTGTCATCTCGATCTTACGTATGATCATCGCCTTATGTTTTTATTGTACAGAATGCTAGTAGTTATATTATGCGTAATTATAAATCAATCATCCCTTTTAAAAATAGTGATCTCTAATCCTTCATAACGCACACGGGCTTGTGGACTGAATATCGGCGTTGATGGCTGCAATGTGAACATTTGTAAAGCAGGAAAGGTCGTAGGAGATCATATCACCAACATTTGCAGGGATATTGATTTCCTTAGCTATTTTTTGCAACAGACACCAGAAACCAACTTATTCTTATTGTGTTCTTCTTTTGACAGACGGGTATGGTAAGAATAAAAAAAAATTACTTTGCCTTGTCATTGTACAACAAACGATTACTAAGGTAACAGGCGTGCAGCAGAGACCCAAAGCGTTGTATTGATTTTACTAGCTAGAACGACCATTGTTATGATATTTACACCTGGTTTGAACCTATGACAGAATAAACTTAGTCTATAGGTTAAAATAGTCCTGGGTCAATATGTTAAATATTAGCGTTTTCCTCTTAGATATATAGGGTAGCAGTCGGACAACAATAGTGTTTTAACTTACGATTGTCCAAAAATTGGATGTAGGAATCTAACCGGGTACCTTAGCTTTATAATAAGCAATATCTTACATTTTGGCACCCTTGCGTGATGCTCACAGAATATCAAACCCTTTAGGGTATTTTGCCATAGGGTGTTTTTCTGGCTATTGAAGTTGGCTTATTGTTTTTTCCTGGCTTATTACTGGTCGAATTATTTTGAGAAGCCTTTGCATAATAAGTCATGGCCTTTTGAATTTCATTTGCAAGGGATTTTTTTAAGATGAGGTTACTGTTCAGGTAAAGGTATTAAGTTATTATTTAACCTTAACGTTACTTGATGGTTAGTTGGTTTGTTAACAATTCACATTAAAGGTACAGGTAAATTCAAGGTTAATAAAAAAAAGTTCCGGTTAAGGTTAATGTTAAATTAAAGGTGTTTGTAACATTAATGTTCATAGATGGTTAATTGATAGTTGAAAATTCAGATAAAAGCTTGCGATAGCCTTGATGTTATTTCAATGATAGATAAGTTTAATGTGTAGGTTTAGGTTAAGGTTAATGTAAAAATTAAGATTATAGTTGAAGTTAACATTTAGTTAAAGGTTAAATTGAAGTTATGTCAGAAGAATAAATGGTAGTTGAAAATTCAGATTAACGATTGAAATTTAGTTTTAAGATTGATGTAGCCTTTAAATTAATTGAAGGTTAAAAAATGTCAAAGTTTCAGTTAAGGTTATTGTGTAAGTAAATGTTGAGGTTAAGGGTAAGGTATGCTTTTACCTCAATGTTTATGCATTGATAGTTGAAATTCAGATCACAGGTGGAAGTACTCTTATGTGAACTAGTATTGGTCTATTGGTGTTTTTCTTATTTTGCAAAATCGTTTTCAATTCATTTTCGATCTATTTGTTGGACTGTCCCTCTGATATCATTCGTCTCTCTTTTTTAAGGTTAATTGAAGATATAAAAGAGTTAAGGTTTAGGTTAACATTAATGTGAATGTTAAGCTTAAGTTTAAGGTTAAAGTGAAGGTATGTTTTAAACGTATTGTTTATAGTTGAGGTAGCTTATTTGTTAATTCAAGGTAAGAGAAAGTGAAGGTTTATGTTTAGGTTACGGTTAAGGTTAAGGTTAAGGTTAAAGGTAAGAAAAAGGTGAAGGTTAATGTCAATTTTAGGGTATATCATGGTAGTTTAATTGTAAGGTTGATTGAAGGTAATATTCTTGGACGGTAAAGGATTAGGGTTGTGAATAAGGTCAACGGTAAACAGTATGGTTACAGTTAAGTTTAAGACAAGATTTCATCTTTGCGCATGTACACCTGGTAAAGGTGCGTGTGCAAACTGACGAATTAAAGGAAGTTATGAGTAGAAAGGACACTTCTATACATTTTGTGTTATGGATTATAAATTACTTAAAACAGGTAAGTAACATTCGTTTGTTTTACAAATGGACGCAGGCTTTTGGTATTTATATTAAACAATTGAGACCAGATTTTGTATGAATATGTTTTGTTTTAATCACTTCTCAGTCGACATTTTGGATACATGGCGTAAGCTTTCCCAACGAAATATTTTATTATTTAACTGACTCCGACTTTTCGTTTGAGTATAGATAGATTATTTGGTCTCTGTTGGTGTTCTATATTACCAGAATTGAATGTAGTTAACATTATGTTAAGGAATTCTGTACAACGCTTTCCAACCATGCATTTTGTACTAGGTTTTGTGTATTCCTTTATTCATTTTAGGCATGGCGTTGTCAGTTTGTTTTCAGTTGATACCCTTTGGTATCTTTCGTCCTTTTTTAATCACAAATGTGGAACTCGGAGTATCCAATTTTTTAAATTATGATACAAGTATTATGTACACGATGTATAAACCTTAAGATGAATGTATTTAACTTAAATAACAAGCTTATAATAATGTACGTAAAGAGTCCAAGCACCGTGAAGACTATCTAAAATTTCTTATTTATACACTTGAATGAGTGCAGTAAAGGATTTATTCTGAAATTTGTAGATTTGCGAAGATCAAATAGAAGAATATTAAAAATTGAAGATTATATAAATAGTAAATCAGATCGAGAAGGGTTTTTGGTAAGAAAGATTGACGACATAAAAGGTAAATATTAGTTATTCTGTTTATTTAGACCTTATGCGTAAACTGTTTTATTTTTCAGTGTGTTAATATGTCGTTTCATTGTAATCCTTGAATAGGTGTTTCAGAAAAGTTAAATTACGGATGACTTGTGTGTCTTCAATTTATATTCATTTGCGATACCTTTAACCTTTGTATTTCAAGTTTTCTGTTCTCGATTTGATCTTTAAAGAAGTGTTTTTCTTTATTTTAATATGCATTAAATTCATAAAAATGCGGTGAAATTTTTTTCTTCATACTTTGCTAAAAATTTTGAAAATAATAAATTTCAAATTATACACTTTCTCTAGTATAAGTATTCAACTATTTGTGATGAAAATATTTTCTAAAATGATTTCTTTTTCGAAAAAAAATATAGTTTACTAACAAACTAATTAATATTATATTTGACCTAATCAATCAATCATCGTTATGTAGTTTAAATTTTTTTGAGCTGTTTGATGTGTATATTTGTCGTTTACCATTTATAAAAGGAAGAGGTGTGTTTACGACAAAACCGATTGAAAAAGGCGAGTTTCTGTTTGAATATCGCGGAAATTTAACAACAGTTGATCCAGGCTTCAACGAGTATGCATTCGAGTTTCTTTGGAATTCAAGAAAATGTTGGTAAGTTTAAACTTTTTATGCTAAATGATTTTATTTTTCTTGTCGACTTCAAAACTATATGGTAGCGGTTTGAACACGTATATGACATTAAAGTGGTATTGGGATATTTCGCCATCTTGTAAAAAATCAGTGAACCTAATGTCTAGTGTCTGTTAATTAATTAAAAAAAATATCATACAAAACTGCAGATAACTGAATGAACACTGTCATTTGAAAAAAAAGAATTCGCAATTAATTTTGGTTTAAAAAAAATGCCATTTGAATGGGTGTAAACTCTGGAAAAGTGCATCTTCTGAAGAAATTTACACGGAATTTTCCAATTTCGTATTTAACCGGGAAAAAAACGTATGTTGACTTTATACCTTATTTTGATATTCTTAATTTTGTGTGTTTTATTTTACTATTCTATCAAGAAGTGTAGCTTCTAATTGCATACTGATGGTATTATCCGTCTAAGCCATACACAATGTGCCACAACCTGTAGCTTGATAAATTACATGATGACCTATCGTTTTTAGTATACTTTGGAACATATATTACTATACAATAGGTTTTGGCAAAATGAGCCAATTCTATCCTTTCATTTGAGACTCGCGTACCGTACCGCCTGAAGGAAAACAATAAGTTTTTTTTTTTGTGTTGATTATTCATTTCTTGAATTTTGGTATTCATGCAATTGCAAGAAACTTCGATATTTCAATTGCAATAATCTGCTCCTTTCTATCACACAATTGCTTTTTTCGTATAGAGTCGACTTTATAAACGATCCTTTTTAGTAAAATAGAAGAAAAACATGTGCTTCAGATCTTTAATATTGGTATCACGCTATTTAGATATATTTCTTTAAGTTGATTTATAACTCATCATTTATCCAAATCAAGAATACCAGAAATTAAACCAGTTCTGGCCTGATTCCTACCTTGATGTATTTTAATGTATCGAAAATGACCTCAAACCTTTCACCGACTGTTTATTATCACTGATCTATAACATTTTTGTTTGCCTTTAACTTACAGCAAACTTCAAACTGAAACTATACCTATTATCTTAATATTTACCTTTTAACCATCACATTTGCTTCTAACATAAATTATTAACCTTAATAGTTAAGTCTTACCTTTAACTTTAACCGTTCTAGTTAATGGTAACCTTAATCTTTGAACTTATCATTATACCGTAACCTAAAAACCCATAACTTTTACAATTCACTGGAATCATAACTTAAGTTAATTTGTTATATTCGCACCATTAAGCTACAGTTTAACAGTAAGATGTTCTTTCCATCATTGCAGGATCGATGCATCTAATGACGACAAATCCTTGGGAAGGCTAGTAAACGATGACGAGAATGATAGTAACTCTATTGTTAAGAGAATAATGGTCGGTGGTCTTCCCCATCTTTGTTTCTATGCTAAAAGAACAATCAGCGAAGGTGAAGAAGTAACATTCACATACTTTAAAGGAGAATATGACCAGTTTCCTTGGCGGTTAAAGGTAAGTACTATTTACTTCAGGATTTGTTAATGACAAAATATGTGAATGCATACAGATATCGAGTCTAGTTCAAGTTTAAAGGTTAAAATTGATGGTAAAGGTGATAGTTTTATTAAAAGGTTAAGGTAACATCCAAAAGTTAAGGTTATAATGAATATTATCTAAAGGTTGCTGTTGACATTCAAATTATGTGTGCGCATGTACAGTTCACAAAACGCTTCTGTTGATGCTTAGTTGATCGTCGGATAAAAGGTAAGCATTTACTCCTTTACATCAGAATCATTCTAAGGATTCTTTAAAATGACGCCTTCGTCCATTGATTTGATTGAGCACACACAGTCAATCTGATGAAAACTAAAGATTAATCCTTGAAGTTTAATGTACGAAATCATTCCATTACAATGTTAAATTTTTATCATTTCTGAAACCAATACATCAGTATACATTTACATATGAATATCATAGCGTGGTCAATTATCACCCTTATATTTATAAAAACACTTTTCGTAAATATAAAAAAAAGGAAGATGTGGTTTGATTAGTAAGGGAAAAATCTCCACTTGTGACCAAAATGAAACAGTGATAAACAACTATAGGTCACCGTACGGTTTTCGACAATGAGCAAAGCCCATGCCGTGTATTACGCTATACAAAATCCCGAAATGACAGAGTAAAACAATTCAAACGTAAAAACTAACGGTCTTATATGTGTACAAAAAATAAACGAAAATCAAACATGTATCACATTAACAAACAACAACCACTGAATTACAGGCTCTTGACTTAGGACAGGCACTTACATACAGAATCGGGTGGAGTTTAACATGTTAGCGGGATCCCATTCATCCCCCAAACCTGGGACAGTGGTATAACATTACAACATATGAAAAACCTATACAAATCACTTAAAATAGGCGTAAATCATCAGATGGACAAAAATTCAAGTGGACTACAACACTGCACTAGAAATTTTTTCTCTCTACCCATAAGAATCAGTCAGGAGTGACACAATTTTCATAACTTGCTCTCACCCTAACTTTTTATTTTGTCTTAATTCGGTGTGTTGTATATGTTAACGGCAATAAGTGAAATTAGGTAATAAACTTAAATCCTAGGCAATAAGCTAACCCCTAGGCATTCAGTTATTGCCTGAAATTTTCAGGCATTAAGCTTATTTCCTGAAATTTGAAGATGATTATTCATCCTATTGCCGAACATAACTTTAGGCAATAAGTAAACTCTGGAATGTATGCATAGTAAGTGATTTCTTCTTCATATAAAGTCGTTTGTTAATAATATTTCTAAAATTACATGTATAAATATACATTCATTTGACAGATCTTCAAAAGTATGTTTAATTAGTTATTTTAACAGTTTTACAAAATATTAAGAAGATTTAAAATGAAAAACAAGCGGTTGTATCCAATTAAAAAAAGGGGGGGATTTTGTAGAATAATTATATTATTTATTTGAAAATTTGTACACTTCGCTAGTCGAGCTGGTTAGAAATGCACAAAAGTAGGCAGCATTAGGATATGATTGTTTGCTCACACCATTTTCCAATGTTTTATTGGATAAGTAAGTGTTCTTCATTCATATTTCTGAACTTGTGATATTGAAAAGAATTCGACACAAATTTCTATTAAGTTTTCATATTTTTAGATTATTATTTGAAGCGTTTAAATACAAATAACATAATTATTTTATTAGTGTTTCTATTTTCGGCTCTTGTGGACAGTTGTCTCATTGGCATTCATACCATATCTTCTTTTTATATATATTTAGAATGAAATTGGGCCCTATAGTTTGGCTTCAGTGCAATATTATGTTTTTTCTTTTGCAGTAATAAAATAAAATATTTGAAGTACTCAGTATCTATATGAAAAATGTACGATTATATTAACTAATTACAATTCAAATCTAATATAAAACGTTGTTGAAAAAGAATGCAGTTATTGCTTTATTTTAATACACATAATAAACAGCCATAAGATTTCAGTACTTTTTGAACATCAGGATTGGTCGTTTTTCATTTAATATATTGAATTGAAGGGAAAAAAAATACTAAATGTGTGTACGTGTTGCATAGAATGCAAATATTTCTTCTAATTTTTCAAATAACGCAACTTTAATTGCAATCAGCCTTTAAATATGCCTTTTGATAAGTTATTTTGAATACAATGTTAATTTTTGAAGGATAGATATTCTTAAACTTTTGTTTTTGTTGAACAAGAATGCAATCATTTCTTCATGTTCATGGAAACTATTGGTCACCATTGAATTGGTGTACTCTGTTTTGTTAAGGATTGGTTGATTTTTCATAAAATTCAAAGAATATCAGAGAAAATATACTAAAATGGTGTTTGCATTTTTCAAAGTTACCACAATATTTCTTCTTTTTATAAAAAATTATGCTCTCTTGTATTTGGAATTAGTTATTTTAAAAGCCTTCATATAAGTCTTTTCTAAGAATTTATATCTCATCAGAATAAAAATACTCAAAGTTTGGTTTTTGTTAAAAAGAAGTTATTGCTTTATTTTGATTCACATAACTGTCATAATATTTCAGTACTTTATGAACATCAGAATTAGTTGTTTTTCATTAAATAGATTGAATTTAAGGGAAAAGATACTAAATTTTTGTAGGCGTTGTCTGAAATCAAAATACTTCTTCGTATAATTTAAATAAATCAACCTCAATTGCTATCAGTCGTTTGACATGCCTTTTCATAAGTTATTTTGAATAAAATGTTTAATTCTTGAAGGATAGATAAGCAAAATATTTGGTTTTTGTTGAACAATAAAATTGAGAATGGAAATGGGGAATGTGTCAAAGAGACAACAACCCGACCACAGAAAAGACAACAACAGAAGGTCATCAACAGGTCTTCATTGTATCGATAAATTTCCGCACCCGGAGGCGTCCTTCAGCTGGCCCCTAAACAATTATATACTTGTTCAGTGATAATGAACGCCATACTAAATTCCAAATTGTACACAAGAAACTAAAATTAAAAATAATACAAGACTGACAAAGGCTAGAGGCTCCTGACTTGGGACATGCGCAAAAATGCAGCGGGGTTAAACATGTTTATGAGATCTTAACCCTTCCCTATACCTCTAGCCAATGTAGAAAAGTAAACGCATAACAATACACACATCAAAATTCAATTCAAGAGAAATCCGAGTCTGATGTCAGAAGATGTAACCAAAGAAAATAAACAAAATGACAATAATACATAAATAGCAACAGACTGCTAGCAGTTAACTGACATGCCAGCTCCAGACTTGACTTCAATCAAACTGATTGAAAGATTATGTCTTCATCATATGAATATCAGGCACAATCCTTCCCGTTAGAGGTTTCGTATCATACCATCATAACATATATGAAAAGAACATAACCCGTGGCATGCCAACAACTAGTTTTTGAATAAATGAGTTCAGTTCCGATGCAAAGACCCTATAAGTGAATCAATATTAACGCCAAAATATGCAATCTTTAATGACCTGACAACAGTTTCGTATCTATATCCCTTTTTAATACGTCTTTTTAAAGGTTTTAATAGTTTCTAAGGGAAATACTGACATTTTTGTGCTTTATAAAGAAGATTTCCATAAAAAATTGGATGTGAAATACCAGAACGTATAAGAAGTCTATATGTTGAGCTATATTTTCAAATGATGTCGGAATTTTTTTCCCCCATTAAATTTAAAGGTTATCAGAGAAGATATACTAAAAGGATGTTTACTTTGTTAAGATTTAGCAAAACTATTCTTCTTTTGATAAAAGATGATGGTTTTTTTTATTTGTAATAACATTTTTTAAGGCTTCATTATAAGTTTGTCTTAAGAATCAAGATATAATCAGAACTTAAATACTTCAAGTTTTGTTTCAGTAGAACAAGAATGCAGTTATTGTAAATACAAATCAGGAGCCAACATTAGATTCAGTATTTTTTGTACATCAAGATTTTTTTCATAAAATATGCTCAATTCCAATCATTCTTTGTAAATGTCTTTTGGTAATTAAGTTTGAATAAAATGTTGGTAGTTGAAAGATACATATGCATCAACTTTTGATTTTGTTAAATAAGAATTCAATTATTTCTTTATTTTAATGAAAATCATTGATCACCATTGTATTGTTGTAGCTGATGTAGTTAAGGAATATTTATTTTTAATTACGGTTAAAGAACATCAGTAAAAAATGTTTCAGTTGTTGTTCGCATTGTTTAAAATTATAAATATTTCTTATTTTATTAAAGTAAATAATTATCAAAGGTACCAGGATTATAAGACGCGCGTTTCGTCTACATAAGACTCATCAGTGTCGCTCATTACACATTTTTAAAAAGCCAAACAAGAACAAAGTTGAAGAGCCTTGAGGATCCAAAATTAATAATTGCAGCAATTATACTTGTAATTTGTTAATTTTATGGTGGCGATTAAGATAATAAAAATGATTTTTAAGATTATAAGGATACACAACTTTGATAATTGAAAACCATGTTACACCAAAATGTTTAAGAACGGCTACTTTAATTTATTTCCCATAGACACACCGTTTTAGAACTGTCCTGAATTGAAATATAACTTTATATAATTAAGTTTAAGACTGATTGGTTGTAAATCAAATGACCATTAGTTTTATAACTTTAAAGGATTAAACTTTTATCGACACTGATGTAATCAGAAGAAACTTCATTCTTTGTTTAAGTTTTCAAAAACCTCCAAACATTATAAATTGCGTGTGAATTTATCAATCTCCACAATTAATAACTGTTTATAACCATAAATCTTAAATAAATGGCTTTTAATGTCAATGATGTGTTAGCTTGAATTCCCATTGGATAATTCTGGAAATATAACAGGTAGGCCGATAAAAACTTGCAAGCATGTCATATCAACGATGATAAATTAGTAGTACCTCCCATAGGCTCAATTCTATGCAGTTCATTCTAGTTTTGAAATTCAGAGTGCTTGGACGTTTTTTTCTGTTACTTCTAGTTCGAAAAAACATTGACCTGATAATAACTTGTGTGAAATTATTTTTTGCGTCTTCTGAATACATATTCATCTTGGATTTATACAGGAAGGAAATACAGATGAAATAAGACCTGTGGTAAGTAATGTTTTTTTTCCTATTATTGAAACAAAAAGTAAATATAATTTGAGGAGTTGGTAGTTAAAGTCAATTTTTATTTAAGTTTTTAGTTACACCTAAAGATTTATTAAAGGATATGTTGGCTTTTATTTGAAGCTATCTCTAAGTTTATAAATGCATCTGAAAGATCTTTTCTTTATCTTTTTAAAGCAGAAAACCGTTTAAAGATATCTCTTATAATGGAATAGTTACTAATAAAACCGGGCCTGAATAACTTTTAAAAGTCCGTAAGAATTATAATTTGCACTGAAATGGCTTGCAAACTTTTTAATAACATCCAAATTTTATAAGCTATATTTAGTTTTGTTAATGCGTCTGTAAGATCTTTTCGTTGTTTTTTTAAAGCAGAAAACCATTTAAAGATATCTCTTATAATTAAATGGTTAATAATAAAACCGGGCCTTAATATCTTTTTAAAAGTCCGTAATGCATTTAAATGTGCACTGAAATGGCTTGCAATTATTTACATAACATCCATATTTTATAAGCTATCTCTTTTTTTATTAATGCATCTGAAAGATCTTTTCTTTATCTTTTTAAAGCAGAAAACCGTTTAAAGATATCTCTTATAATGGAATAGGTAAAAATAAAACCGGGCCTGAATATCTTTTTAAAGTCCGTAAGAATTATAATATGCACTGAAATGGCTTGCCAACTTTTTCATAACATCTATATTTTATAAGCTATCTTTTATTTTGTTGCTTCGTCTGAAAGATCTTTTCTTCTTCTTTTTAAAGCAGAAAACCGTTTAAATATATCTCTTATAATGAAATAGTTAATAATAAAACCAGGCCTTAATAACTTTTAAAAGTTCGCAATGCATTTAAATGTGCACTGAAATGGCTTGCAACTATTTTCATAAAATCCATATTTTATAAGCTATCTCTACTTTTATTAATGCATCTGAAAGATCTCTTCTTTATCTTTTTAAAGCAGAAAACCGTTTAAAGATATCTCTTATGATGGAATAGGTACTAATAAAACCGGGCCTGAATAACTTTTAAAAGTCCGTAAGAATTATGATTTGCACTGAAATGGCTTGCAAACTTTTTAATAACATCCATATTTTATAAGCTATATTTAGTTTTGTTAATGCGTCTGAAAGATCTTTTCGTTGTCTTTTTAAAGCAGAAAACCATTTAAAGATATCTCTTATAATTAAATGGTTAATAATAAAACCGGGCCTTAATATCTTTTTAAAAGTCCGTAATGCATTTAAATGTGCACTGAAATGGCTTGCAATTATTTTCATAACATCCATATGTTATATGCTATCTCTTTTTTTATTAAAGAATCTGAAAGATCTTTTCTTTATCTTTTTAAAGTAGAAAACCGTTTAAAGATTTCTCTTATAATGGAATAGGTAAAAATAAAACCGGGCCTGAACAAAATTTTAAAAGTCCATAATAATTACAATATGCACTGAAATGGCTTGCAATTATTTTCATAACATCCATATTTTATAAGCTATCTCTTTTTTTATTAATGCATCTGAAAGATCTTTTCTTTATTTTTTTAAAGCAGAAAACCGTTTAAAGATATCTCTTATAATTAAATAGTTAATAATAAAACCGGGACTTAATAACTTACAAAAGTCCGCAATGCATTTAAATTGCACTGAAATGGTTTGCAATTATTTTCATAATATCCATATTTTATAAGCTATCTCTACTTTTGTTAATGCATCTGAAAGATCTTTTCTTTATCTTTTTGAAGCAGAAAACCGTTTAAAGATATCTCTTATGATGGAATAGGTACTAATAAAACCGGGCCTGAATAACTTTTAAAAGTCCGTAAGAATTATAATTTGCACTGAAATGGCTTGCAAACTTTTTCATAACATCCATATTTCATAAGCTATCTTTAATTTTGTTAATGCGTCTGAAAGATATTTTCTTTATCTTTTTAAGGCAGAAAACCGTTTAAGGATATCTCTTATAATAAAATAGTTAATATTAAAACCGGGCCTCAATAACTTTTAAAAGTCCGCAATGCATTTAAATGTGTACTGAAATGGCTTGCAATTATTTTCATAACATCCATATTTAATAAGCTATCTCTACTTTTATTAATGCATCTGAAAGATCTTTTCTTTATCTTTTTAAAGCAGAAAACCGTTTAAAGATATCTCTTATGATGGAATTGGTACTAATAAAACCGGGCCTGAATAACTTTTGAAAGTCCGCAAGAATTATAATTTCCACTGAAATGGCTTGCAAACTTTTTCATTACATCCATATTTTATAAGCTATTTCTACTTTTATTAATGCATCTGAAAGATCTTTCCTTTATCTTTTTAAAGCAGAAAACCGTTTAAAGATATCTCTTATAATGGAATAGGTAAAAATAAAACCGGGCCTGAATAACTTTTAAAAGTCCGTAATAATTATAATGTGAATTGAAATGGCTTGCAAACTTTTAAATAAGATAGATATTTTATAAGCTATCTCTAAATTTGTTAATGCATCTGAAAGATCTTGCCTTTGTGTTTTTAAAGCAGAAAACCGTTTAAAGATATCTCTTATAATTAAATAGTAAATAATAAAACCGGGCCTTAATAACTTTTAAAAGTCCGCAATGCATTTAAATGTGCACTGAAATGGCTTGCAAACATTTTCATAACATCCATATTTCATAAGCTATCTTTAATTTTATTAATGCATCTGAAAGATCTTTTCTTTATCTTTTTAAAGCAAAAAACTGTTTAAAGATATCTTTTATAATTAAATGGTTGATAATAAAACCAGGTCTTTATATCTTTTAAAAGTCCGTAATGCATTTAAATGTGCACTGAAATGGCTTGCTAACATTTTCATAACATCCATATTTTATCAGCTATCTCTACTTTTATCAATGCATCTGAAAGATCTTTTCTTTATCTTTTTAAAGCGGAAAACCGTTTAAATATATCTCTCATAATGGAATAGATTATAATAAAACCGGGCCTGAATAACTTTTAAAAGTCCGTAAGAATTATAATGTGCACTGAAATGGCTTGCAACTTTTCATAACATCCATATTTTATAAGCTATCTTTAATTTGGTCATGCGTCTGAAAGATCTTTTCTTTAACTTTTTAGCTCACCTAGCCCGAAGGGCCAATTGAGCTTTTCACATCTCTTTGCGTCCGGCGTCCGTCGTCGTCCGTAGTCGTTAACTTTTACAAAAATCTTCTCCTCTGAAACTACTGGGCCAAATTAAACTAAACTTGGCCACACGCATCATTGGGGAATCTAATTAAAAAAATGTGTCCGATGACCCGGCCAATCAACCAATATGGCCGCCATGGCTAACAATAGAACATAGGGGTAAAATGCAGTTTTTGGCTTATAACTCAAAAACCAAAGTATTTATAGCAAATCTGACATGGGTCAAAATGTTTATCAGGTCAAGATTTATCTGTCCTGCAATTTTCAGATGAATTGGGCAATCCGTTGTTGGGTTACTGCCCCTGAATTGGTAATTTTAAGTAAATTTTGCTGTTTTTTGTTATTATCTTGAATATTATTATAGATAGAGATAAACTTGAAATAGCAATAATGTTCAGCAAAGTAAGATTTACAAATAAGTCAAGTGACCGAAATGGTCTGTTGATCTCTTTAGGAGTTATTGCCCTTGATAGTCAATTTTTAACCATTTTTCGTAAATCTTAGTTATCGTTTACAAAAATCTTCTCCTCTGAAACTACTGGGCCAAATTAATCCAAACTTGGCCACAATCATCTTTGGGGTATCTATTTTTGGTTAAATATAAGAACTGGTTTTGTTATTCAAGACACTCAAATGTAAGATGACATAAAGAAAAATTATCAAATATGCCATACTATGTCACTTTTTAGATGCTCTTTAACTTCGTACTTTGTTGCTGTTTTTTTTTTTTTTTTAAACTTTTTTGGATTCAAGCGTCACTGATGAGTCTTTTGTAGAAGAAACGCGCGTCTGGCGTATATACAAAATTTAGTCCTGATATCTATGATGAGTTTATTTGTCAAAAATGACAGTAGCCGCATGCGTGTTCTTCTTCACCTTTATATATAAATATATATGTTATGTATCATCATCAAATACAAATAACATTAAATTATTAAGAAAGAGCATTAATGCGACAACTCATATTTTAGACTGAAATCATTAATAAATTATCAAAAATGCTAACATTTTGGAGATTTCAGTAATTGTATTTATAGAATAACTATGCATTGTCTGAAAATATCAATGTTATTTGTACAAGGCTTAGACACAGGTAGAGAGCGAGACACTTTTGAATATACAGTCAATGCAATTAGCACAGATGCAGTATATATGACTTTATAGGACTCTATTATGCTAGTACTCGACACATGAGCGTTTGCTTTGTCCAAAACAAAAAACACTGTTTTTACTTTTCAATACATAGCTTAAAGTATTTATATTTGTAAAACTGCTGTATTTTGGGGCCAACAAATTGTCTTTATTGACCTTATGATCCTTTACCTACGAATTAAAAAAGATTTTTTTCCAAACATGATTGAATTTTAAAAAGCAATCATTTTACCACCATACCTAATTTCTGTGCTGTTGATAAATTGCAAAGACAAAGAAAGGTATTAACTTCTGAAAAGATATGCCGATTTAAAATTGCAAAAAAATAATATCAACATAGTAGTACCTCCAATAGGTTCAATGTTGAAATTTTCATTCCATTATAGGAACTTCAAGTGTTTGGACGTATTTTCTGTTTAATCTTTTTTCAAAAGGTATTAATTAAAACATTAAAAACATTACCTGTGACATTTAGCGACGATTTTTATTCTTCTTTTTATTATATTGTTTCTTGGATTTATACAGGAAGGAAATATAGAAGAAGAGAGACCAGTGGTAAGTCACATTTAATTATTGGACCCAAATATGTGAACAGCATTATACGTCAGTTAAAAAATAATGTCATTCTCATTTCAGTCAATTAACTGAACAATTGTAAAGCATTTTTTAATTAAGTTTTTTGCAAAACATGATTGTTAAAAGTAAAGAATAAATTTAACCAATTATGAAGAGCAACCATTTAACTTTTATTCCCCCAGTGTCTGTGTTGCTGCTTATTTCAAACGAAAAAGTTATATCCTTCCCAAAAGATGAAGGGTCAGTCGATAGAAAAATGCAAAAAAAAGCATAGCAACGACGATAATATAGTAGTTCCTCCCATAGGCTCAATGCTTAAATTGTCATTCCAGTGTAGAAATTCAAAGCATTTCGACGTGTTTTCTGTTTACTCCTTTTTTGAAAGTTACTAGTTCTATTCATTACAACATTGACTAAAAATTACCTGTGACATTTAGTGATATTTTTTCTTTTATTCGTCTCACTTTGATTTATATAGGAGGATAACACAGAAGAAGATAGACCAGTGGTATGTAACATTTAAGTATTAGAAATAAATATGTAAAAAACCTTTATACAACAGTTAAACAAATTTTTTTTCATTCTCATTTGAGTAAATTTACTAACAAAATTGTAAAGCATCTTTTTTATTAACGTTTATTGCAAAAGTGAAGAATAAAATTAACAAATTTTAAAGACGATAAATTAATTTTTATTCCCCAAGTATTTGTGTTGTTGCTTAATTGGAAAGAAAAGGATATATACTTCTGAAAATAAAAAGAGGCACATTATAAAAAATTGCCAAAAAATCATATCAACGACAATACCAGAGTAACACTCCCATAAGCTGAATAATATACATTTCACTTAGTTTTAGAATTTGTAGGGTTAAAACGTATTTTCCTAATTCCCTTTTGTAAGGTTTCAAATGTTAGTATGAAGATCACTAGTTTGATATACTAATTTGACTTAACAATAATTTGTGACATTTAGTGGTAAGCAACGGTTTTTGTTATTTGAATACAATGATTGATAAGAACAATTCTCTTTCATTTCTATAACTTTATTGAAATATGTAAGTCAGGTTTTTTGTGAAGTTTTCGTGCAAAACAATTTCAAATAAAAAAAAAATAACACCCAATTGAATAGCAATCTTTTAGCCTATATTCTCCATTTTTTGTGTTGGTGCTCACCATTCAAGTATTTTCACGAGGTGTTTGTGGTTGTCTCTTTGCTTTTTAACCCATATAACTTTATCAATATATCAACTACTACATAGAAAACAGATTCCTATTATTATATGAATATAAAATGAAAACAGAATATCATGTAGCATCAAACTTCGGGTCGCAGACGGGGACCTTTTGGTCGTCGGTCTGCCTTGGTTCATGTGGCAACCTCACGGTGTAACCACACTTCGATTCAAGTGTCAACGACAGCATGGAGACCTGATGTTTTATTCTATATGGATATATGAACAAATCCTAAAAAAATTAAAGCGTATCAGATCGGAACTGTTCCACAGATGTATTTGTACATGTGTCTATCTAACGTTGTTCACGTTACAATTAAAACATCCAGCTACATGTATGACGAGCAATCATTTAGCCTATATCTCCTGTTTCTGTGTTGGTGCTCACCTATCAAGTAATTTTAAGAGGTGTTTGTGGTTGTCTCTTTGCTTATAACCACATGTCACTTTATCGATATATCAACTACTACATAGAAAACAGATTCCTATTATTATATGAATATAAAATGAAAACAGAATATCATGTAGCATCAAACTTCGGGTCGCAGACGGGGACCTTTTGGTCGTCGGTCTGCCTTGGTTCATGTGGCAACCTCACGGTGTAACCACACTTCGATTCAAGTGTCAACGACAGCATGGAGACCTGATGTTTTATTCTATATGCATACATAAACAAATCAAAAACCTTTAAAGCGTATTAGATCGGAATATTTTATGGATGCCTTTGTCCACGTGTCTATCTAACGTTGTTCACGTTACAATTAAAACATCTAGCCTAATATAAAATGCACATGTATACTTAGAGTTTTAAATTTGTAGGTTTCAAACTGATGATGCTATTTGGTAATATGTCAGATCCTTTTTTTTTCAAAAGGTATTGATAATCTTTATTACATCATTAAAATACTTGTGACATAAAGTGACAATTTTCATTCGTCTTTTAATTTACTCGTTCTCTTGGATTTAAACAGGAAGGAAACTTAGAAGAAGACAGACCAGTGGTAAGTCACATTTACTTATTGGAAACAAATGTGTTAAAATCATTATATGTCAGTTAAAAAACAATGTCATTCTCATTTCAGTCAATTTACTAAAAAAAAAATAAAGCATATTTGTATTCACGTTTTCTGCAAAATATGTTTGATAAAAGAAAAGAATAAATTTAGCTAATTATGAAGAGCAATTATTGAACTTATAACTTCAAATTATCTGTGTTGCTGCTTATTTGCAAAGAAAGAAGTTAAATACTTCTCAAAAGATAAAATGTCAGCCGATAGAAAAATGCAAAACAAGCATAGCAACGACGATAATATAGGAGTACATCCCATAGGCTCAATGCTTAAATTGTTATTCCAGCGTAGAAATTCAAACTATTTGGACGTAGTTCCTGTTTACCTCTTTTTCGAAAGGTATTGGTGATATTTATTACAACATTGACTAAAAAATACCTTTATTCGTGTCACTTCGATTTTTACAGGAGGGAAACACAGAAGAAGAGAGACCAGTGGTAAGTCACATTTAATTATTAGAAAAAAATTATATAAAAGACTATATACAACATTTGTTCTTTCTCATTTGAGTAAATGTACTACCAAAATTGTAAAGTTTGTTTTTATTTACGTTCATTGCAAAAGTGATTGTTAGAAATGAAGAATAAAATTAACCAATTTTAAAGACAATAATTTAACTTGTATTTCCCCAGTCCCCAGTGTTTGTGTCGTTGCTAAATTGCCTAAAAAAGGTTATATACTTCTGAAAAAAGAAGGGTCAAACTGTGAAAAAAATTTGCAAAGAATGCATATCAACGATTGAAATAGATTAGTACCCCCAATTTGCTGAATAATATACATTTCATTCTAGTTTTAGAATTTATAGGGTTAAGAAGTATTTTCCAAAATCCTTTTCGCAAGGTTTCAAATGTCATTATGAAGATCACTAGTTTGATTTACTAAGTTGACCTAACAATAACTTGTGAAATTTATTGGTAAGTAACGTTTTTGCTATTTGAATACCATGGCTAATAAGAACTATTCATTTTCATTTTCATAACTTTATTGAAAGATGTAAGACAGGTTTTTTTTGTGACGTTTTCGTGCAAAAACTAGTACAATGATAAAAAAAATTAAGTCCCATACATGTATGACGAGCAATCATTTAGCCTATATCTCCAGTTTCTGTGTTGGTGCTCACCTATCAAGTAATTTTAAGAGGTGTTTGTGGTTGTCTCTTTGCTTATTACTACATCTCACTTTATCAATATATCAACTACTACATAGAAAACAGATTCCTATTATTCTATGAATATAAAATGAAAACAGAATATCATGTAGCATCAAACTTCGGGTCGCAGACGGGGACCTTTTGGTCGTCGGTCTGCCTTGGTTCATGTGGCAACCTCACGGTGTAACCACACTTCGATTCAAGTGTCAACGACAGCATGGAGACCTGATGTTTTATTCTATATGCATACATAAACAAATCAAAAACCTTTAAAGCGTATTAGATCGGAATATTTTATGGATGCCTTTGTCCACGTGTCTATCTAACGTTGTTCACGTTACAATTAAAACATCTAGCCTAATATAAAATGCACATGTATACTTAGAGTTTTAAATTTGTAGGTTTCAAACTGATGATACTATTTGGTAATAGGTCAGATCCTTTTTTTTCAAAAGGTATTGATAATCTTTATTACATCATTAAAATACTTGTGACATAAAGTGACAATTTTCATACGTCTTTTAATTTACTCGTTCTCTTGGATTTAAACAGGAAGGAAACTTAGAAGAAGACAGACCAGTGGTAAGTCACATTCACTTATTGGAAACAAATGTGTTAAAATCATTATATATCAGTTAAAAAACAATGTCATTCTCATTTCAGTCAATTTACTAAAAAAAAATAAAGCATATTTGTATTCACGTTTTCTGCTAAATATGTTTGATAAAAGAAAAGAATAAATTTAGCTAATTATGAAGAGCAATTATTGAACTTATATTTTCAAATTATCTGTGTTGCTGCTTATTTGCAAAGAAAGAAGTTATATACTTCTCAAAAGATAAAGGGTCAGCCGATAGAAAAATGCAAAACAAGCATAGCAACGACGATAATAAAGTAGTACATCCTATAGGCTCAATGCTTAAATTGTTATTCCAGCGTAGAAATTCAAACTATTTGGACGTAGTTCCTGTTTACCTCTTTTTCGAAAGGTATTGGTGATATTTATTACAACATTGACTAAAAAATACCTTTATTCGTGTCACTTCGATTTTTACAGGAGGGAAACACAGAAGAAGAGAGACCAGTGGTAAGTCACATTTAATTATTAGAAAAAAATTATATAAAAGACTATATACAACAGTTAAACAATATTTGTTCTTTCTCATTTGAGTAAATGTACTACCAAAATTGTAAAGTTTGTTTTTATTTACGTTCATTGCAAAAGTGATTGTTAGAAATGAAAAATAAAATTAACCAATTTTAAAGACGATAATTTAACTTGTATTTCCCCAGTGTTTGTGTCGTTGCTAAATTGCCTAAAAAAGGTTATATACTTCTGAAAAAAAGAAGGGTCAAACTGTGAAAAAAATTTGCAAAGAATGCATATCAACGATTGAAATAGATAAGTACCCCCAATTTGCTGAATAATATACATTTCATTCTAGTTTAAGAATTTATAGGGTTAAGAAGTATTTTCTAAATTCCTTTTCGCAAGGTTTCAAATGTCATTATGAAGATCACTAGTTTGATTTACTAAGTTGACCTAACAATAACTTGTGACATTTATTGGTGAGTAACGTTTTCGCTATTTGAATACCATGGCTAATAAGAACTATTCATTTTCATTTTCATAACTTTATTGAAAGATGTAAGACAGTTTTTTTTGTGACGTTTTCGTGCAAAAACTAGTATAATGATAAAAAAAATTAAGTCCCATACATGTATGACGAGCAATCATTTAGCCTATATCTCCAGTTTCTGTGTTGGTGCTCACCTATCAAGTAATTTTAAGAGGTGTTTGTGGTTGTCTCTTTGCTTATTACCACATGTCACTTTATCAATATATCAACTACTACATAGAAAACAGATTCCTATTATTATATGAATATAAAATGAAAATAAAATATCATGTAGCATCAAACTTCGGGTCGCAGACGGGGACCTTTTGGTCGTCGGTCTGCCTTGGTTCATGTGGCAACCTCACGGTGTAACCACACTTCGATTCAAGTGTCAACGACAGCATGGAGACCTGATGTTTTATTCTATATGCATACATAAACAAATCAAAAACCTTTAAAGCGTATTAGATCGGAATATTTTATGGATGCCTTTGTCCATGTGTCTATCTAACGTTGTTCACGTTACAATTAAAACATCTAGCCTAATATAAAATGCACATGTATACTTAGAGTTTTAAATTTGTTGGTTTCAAACTGATGATACTATTTGGTAATAGGTCAGATCCTTTTTTTTTCAAAAGGTATTGATAATCGTTATTACATCATTAAAATACTTGTGACATAAAGTGACAATTTTCATTCGTCTTTTAATTTACTCGTTCTCTTGGATTTAAACAGGAAGGAAACAAAGAAGAAGACAGACCAGTGGTAAGTCACATTCACTTATTGGAAACAAATGTGTTAAAATCATTATATGTCAGTTAAAAAACAATGTCATTCTCATTTCAGTCAATTTACTAAAAAAAACTAAAGCATATTTGTATTCACGTTTTCTGCAAAATATGTTTGATAAAAGAAAAGAATAAATTTAGCTAATTATGAAGAGCAATTATTGAACTTATATTTTCAAATTGTCTGTGTTGCTGCTTATTTGCAAAGAAAGAAGTTATATACTTCTCAAAAGATAAAGGGTCAGCCGATAGAACAATGCAAAATAGCATAGCAACGACGATAATATAGTAGTACCTCCCATAGGCTCAATGCTTAAATTGTCATTCCAGCGTAGAAATTCAAAGTGCTTGGACGTAGTTCCTGTTTACCTCTTTTTCGAAAGGTATTGGTGATATTTATTACAACATTGACTAAAAAATACCTTTATTCGTGTCACTTCGATTTTTACAGGAGGAAAACACAGAAGAAGAGAGACCAGTGGTAAGTCACATTTAATGATTAGAAAAATAAATATGTAAAAGACTATATACAACAGTTAAACAATATTTGTTCTTTCTCATTTGAGTAAATGTACTACCAAAATTGTAAAGTTCGTTTTTATTTACGTTCATTGCAAAAGTGATTGTTAGAAATGAAGAATAAAATTAACCAATTTAACTTGTATTTCCCCAGTGTTTGTGTCGTTGATAAATTTAAAAAAAAAGCTATATACTTCTGAAAAGAGAAAGGGTCAAACTGTGAAAAAAAATGCAAAACATGCATATCAACGACTGAAATAGATTAGCACCCCCCCCCCCCCCCCCCCCCCCCCCCATTTGCTGAATAATTTACATTTCATTCTAGTTTAAAAATTTATAGGGTTAAGAAGTATTTTCCAAATTCCTTTTCGCAAGGTTTCTAATATCATTATGACTATCACTAGTTTGATTTACTAAGTTGACCTAACAATAACTTGTGAAATTTATTGGTAGGTAACGTTTTTGCTATTTGAATACCATGGTTAATAAGAACTATTCATTTTCATAACTTTATTGAAAGATGTAAGACAGGTTTTTTTTGTGACGTTTTCGTGCAAAAAACTAGTATAATGATAAAAAAAAAAATAGATCCCATACATGTATGACGAGCAATCATTTAGCCTATATCTCCAGTTTCTGTGTTGGTGCTCACCTATCAAGTGATTTTAAGAGGTGTTTGTGGTTGTCTCTTTGCTTATTACCTCATGTCACTTTATCAATATATCAACTACTACTATTATATGAATATAAAATGAAAACAGAATATCATGTAGCATCAAACTTCGGGTCGCAGACGGAAACCTTTTGGTCGTCGGTCTGCCTTTGTTCATTGGGCAACATCACGGTGTAACCACACTTCGATTCAAGTGTCAACGACAGCATGGAGACCAGATGTTTTATTCTATATGGATATATGAACAAATCCTAAAAAAATTAAAGCGTATTAGATCGGAACTGTTCCACAGATGTATTTGTACATGTGTCTATCTAACGTTGTTCACGTTACAATTAAAATATCCAGCCTAATATAACATGCACATGTATACTTAGAGTCTTAAATTAAAAGGTATCAAACTGATGACACTTGTTGGTAATAGATCTATTTACCTTTTTTCAAAACGTATTGATGATCTTTATTACATCATTAACTAAATAAATGCTTGTGACATTAAGTGACAATTGTCATTCGTCTTTTAATTTACTCGTTCTTTTCGATTTATACAGGAAGGAAACATAGAAGAAGAGAGACCAGGGGTAAGTCACATTAGATTATTAGAAAAAAAATATGTAAAAAACTTTATATAACAGTTAAACAAGATTTTTTCATTCTCATTTGTGTAAATGTATTAACAAAATTGTAAATTATGCTTTAATTTACGTTCATTGCAAAAATGATTGTTAAAAGTGAAGAATAAAATTAACCAATTTTAAAGACGATAATTTAACTTTTATTTCCCAAGTGTTTGTGTTGTTGCTAATTTGCACAAAAAAAGCTATATACTTCTGAAAAGAGAAAGGGTCAAACTTTGAAAACTTGATAATTTGGAATTAAATGTGGAAATGAAATAAGCCACTGTTGTTCCTTACTTAATTTGTTGTAAATTATTGCTATATAGTTCGAAGATTTTAATTTGATATCTACTTTGAAAAGAACAGTAGCTTATAATCGATGATATGAATTCTATTATTTTTTTTCCAGAATATGGATATCACAAATAGAAGCAGAGAAAGTGAGGTATGTCAGTAATACTACACTGCCTTTTTAATTTTACAAAACTGATAAAAAATATAACAAATACGGAATGCATTAATGGTACCACTTCTTCAAACGCACTAAAAGTAAATACATATAACCGTGTGAGAGTTTGGCTAAAACTCCACCATTATATATGTAATATGTTTGCCCAAGTTGTCTATGGGTCAGACAATCTTATAATAGAACTATTTTTAGGACTGCATCAAACATTAGTTAGTAAATTCCTGTAAGACAGATGATTAAGCTTATCTGTAAAAAATGCATCATTATGCCTTATATATCGTGTACTGTGTTACATGCATAGATTACATTAGCCGTATTTGGTCAAACGTTTTTGAATTTTGGATCCTCAATGCTCTTCAACTTTGTACTTGTTTGGCTTTATACATATTTTGATATGAGCGTCGCTGATCAGTTTTATGTAGACAAAACGCGCGTCTGGAGTATTAAATTATAATACTGGTACCCTTGATTGACTATTTCCGAAACTAGATAAAAAAAATACGAGGAAAGGTAACACCCGGCCACTGAAAGTTTCATTAATGTAAATTTTAGGTATTTGGTGCTGTATTTAGACCCTCCTACAACGAACTTTGTTTTATATGCTCACGTATAAAAGTGGCGGTTGTTCATAGGTTTGAACGTAATTTTTAATTTAGTGTTGTATATACAATTCGTCTAAAAAAATCAATCCAACAATCTTAGATCTGAAAATCTAATTTCTAAAATTTTTTGTTCTTCCCTCGCCGGGAATCGAACCCATGCTACTGAGATATCGTGACACCAAATCGCCTGCACTGTAGCCGTCTCGCTAGTCCACACGACCACCTGGGCTTCATAAAAATGAAGCTTCGGTGGCCGGTTGTAACCTTTCCATATCAGTTTTGAATCTAGCGTCGTACTATAGTACATGATATATAAAGCATGGAGATGTTATTTTTACAGATCAGTTAAATTATCTATAGTAAAGAATCCTACAAATCAATGTAAGATACAGTCACAGAAAATTATTATATTTATAAGTACGTCTGAACCAGTGACAACTCTACAGCAGATTTATTCATCGGATCACCAGCAGTGATGGTGATACACGGCTGTGTACATTATGTATATACAACTCGTCTATACATCAACCCAACCATGTTAGATCTGTAAATTTGCTTTTGCAAATTTTTTGTTCTTCCCTCGCCGAGATTCCAACCCATGGTACTGAGATATTGTGACACCTAATCACCAATATATATATATATATACAAAGAGTCTATCTAAAATTCAGGGTACATTTTATGGCCTCTCAAATACCGTTAATCCTAACATCACTGAAAAGGCGTTTATTGTCGAAATCCGGATCTGGTATACAAAAAAGATATTGACACCTTATGTTTGTTGCATAGCATCTTTGTCACAAGTTTATAATTTTCTGTTTAGTATTAAATTTAAATTAAGATCCATTTTGTTACATCTTGTGATCAATTTTATTTGGCAATCGCCAATGACAGTCAGCAGGGTTTAAGAACATCTGTTTTTCGACCTGTTAGTCAAATGTGTTTTGTTTAAATATACTTTTTCACTTTTTGGTCTTTTTGAAAATGTTTTTTGTGCTGTATTTAGACCCTTCTACAACGAAACTTGTTTAAATGCACACGTATAAAAAATGCGGTTTTTATCCAACGCAATCATAGGTTTGAACGAAGTTTTCAATTTAGACTTGTTTATTTCTTTTAGTTTGGGCCTGTATCATATTTTCCCTCCGGTTTATATTAATCGTTCATCCTATATTGACTATCACAATTCAAGAGTCTTGAGGGTAAATTATATGGCCTTCCAAATAACGTTTCGATCCCCAACATCACTGAAGAGGCGTTTATTGTCGAAATCTGGATCTGGTGTACAAAAACGATATTGACACCTTATGTTTGTGGCATAACATCTTAGCCACAAGTTTAATTTTTTCTGTTTAGTATTAAATTTAAATTAGGATCCTTTTTGTTACATCTTGTGATCAATTTTATTTGGCAATCGCCAATGGCAGTAAGCAGGGTTTAAGAACATCAGTTGTTCGACCTGTTAGTCATATGCTTTTTGTTTGAATATACTTTTTCACTTTTTAGTCTTTTAGAAAATGTTGTTTATGCTGTATTTAGACCCTTCTACAATTAGGTTTATTGAAATGGAATTAGTTAGAATTATTTTATATTCAAACTATATAGTTGAAATTTATATTTTAGAACGAAGCAGAGAGTGACCCTGAAGATCTAGAGGAAGGTAAGTCTTAAACCATTTGTTCAATTTCTCTCATTACAACTTTATGACTTGACCTTGGTCATTAAATGATGTCCCTTTCCTTGACCTTTGATATGACTTTATCGTGTGCAGTTGTCTTAAAAAGAAGGAGTACATATATTTTGTAATAGAGTGTATGTCCTACATAAAAAAGAACACTTGCATTCTCGAAATTGTTTCAAATAACGGAAGTAATTAGCACACATTAAAGTCTGTTACAAGGTGCATTACAGCTGATTATAATGTTTTGATTTGTTTTGTGGTGTTTTAACGCCACTTTTAAGCATCGCATTTTTGGCTGTTTCCTGGCCACATTTTTTTCTATTAGCGGAGAAAGCCGAAGTGCTCGGGGAAAACAGTCTAACTTCGTTAGGTAAACTAGCAATCGTTGTTATTTAAGATATGAGTCGAGTGCATTTACACGAACGGGGTACGACAATGATTAGTGTGACGTTACAAGCTAAAAAATGTCGCTAAAATTTTGGCGATTTTCTAATTTGATGAGAACAACTGTTATGTTGAAGATATTTTAAACGTAGCAATGCCTTGGTCGAAATACAAGAAAATAAATCCTACAAATCCGAATTGCAAAACAAGTCCCCAACCATAAAAAAAATCTAAAAACCTCCGTTTTAGGTTTAACAACTCTTCAACACATGTAACTGGATTGATTGGCAACTTTGATATTTTTTTTTGGTTGTTAATGCTGTAAGGCAAAAATAGAATATCATTGATTTAAGCAGATATGGTACGAGTGCCAATCACACAAAGTTCTATTCAAGTCACAATTTGTAAAAGTAAACCATAATAGTTTAGCTCACGATCTTCGACATGGAGCCTTGACTCACACCGTACAGCAAGCTGACACTACCGAAAAAGATAACTAGTGTAAATCCATTGAACATTATCATATAGAAATCCCTCTCCTGACCCAACAAAAAAAAATACTGGTGTAAAACTATACAAACATAAGCATATAGAAATCCCCTCCTGACCCCACCAAAAAAGATGACTAGTGTAAAACCATTCGAACATTAGCATGTAGAAATCCCCTCCTGACCCCCCCAAAAAAGACGACTAGTGTAAAACCATTCGAACATTAGCATGTAGAAACCCCCTCCTGACCCCCTAAAAAAAATGACTATGTTAAAACCAATCAAACATTAACATGTAGAAACCCCCTCCTAACCCCCTAAAAAAGATAACTAGTGTAAAACCAATAAAACATTAGCATGTAAAAACTCCCTCCTGACCCACTAAAAAAAGATGACAAGTGTGAAACCATTCGAACATTAGCATGTAGATACCCCATCCTGACCCCCTGAAAAAAGATGACTAGTGTAAAACCAATTAAACAATAGCATGTAAAACCCCCCTCCTGACCCCCTAAAAAAAGACAACTAGTGCAAAACCAATCAAACATTAGCATGTAGAAACCCCCTCCTGACCCCCTAAAAAATGACTAGTGTAAACCAATCAAACATTAGCATATAGAAACCCCCTCCTGAACCAACCATAAAACGATGACTAGGAAAAAAACATTCAAACATTAGCCTATAGAAATCCCCTCCTGACCCCAGCAAAAAACGATGACTAGTGTAAAACTCTTCGAACATTAGCATGTAGAAACCCCCTCATGACCCCCTAAAAAAGACGAGTAGTGTAAAACCATTCGAACATTAGCATGTAGAAACTCCCTCCTGATCCCCTAAAAAAAGATGACTATGTTAAACCAATCAAACATTAACATGCAGAAACCCCCTCAAAAGATAACTAGTGTAAACCAATCAAACATTAGCATCTAAAAAAAAACCTCCTGACCCCCTAAAAAAGATGAGTAGTGTAAGACCAATCAAACATGAACAGGTAGAAACACCCTCCTAGAAATCCCTTTCTAATCCCATCAAACAACGATGACTAGTGTAAAACCATTCAAACAATAGCATATAGAAATCCCCTCCTGACTGCCCCAAAAAACGATGACTAGAAAAAAACATTTAAACATTAGCCTACAGAAATCCCCTCCTGACCTCACCAAAAAAAAGATGACTATAAAAAAAAAACATTCAAACATTAGCATATAGAAATCCCCTCCTGGATCCACCAAAAACGATGACTAGTAAAAAAAACATTCAAACATTATCCTATAGAAATTTCCTCCTGAATGGTTTACATATGACCCCTTTCAAATGGATGTCTTGCAAGATTCTCCTTGTTCGATGGTGGGTGATGTTACTTTAAAAAAAAAACAAAAAAAAACTAGCAGAACCACTTATTTTAAATCAAAATAGTTCCAACCTGTCTTCGCATCAAAAGAAAAAATAATGAGCATCATCACATAATCCAAAAGAATAGATTATTTCAAGTAAGTAATACAAACTCACATGATCTTCAGTTATTCCCACATTCTAACAAGGTTACAGGGTTGTATAGGTTTTACATTGTCTGTCCGCCTGTCTGTCACATTATCCGGACCAATTCCAATATCTTTTGTCCAACCTTTGAAAATATTCATAACTGACCATGATGTGTTGAAATCACTATAAGAAGGATGTTCCGGTATATTGAGTTCTTTTGCAGTTATGACCCTTCGGACTAAGAAATGTGGACCCTTTTGAAGTAGACAGCTTGTCATCGGAACTCATCTTACATGGTTTGTTGGATACACATGCATGTGGGTACATTGTTAGATACATGTATTCATATGTACATCTTGATGAAATGGTCCGGTTCATCTTGTTTCCATGAGTTATAGCCTTTTTAAACATTGCTATTTTGACCCTATTCATCGCAACTCCTCTGACCAGTCTTATTTGATACACATAAAAGTTTGTACATTGATATATTCGCACATGCTTATGTACATGTAGTTCTATATGTTTTATATTGTAAGTCCGTCTGTCTGTCACATGTCCCACTAACCGCTATGTGTTAAAATCGCTCTCTATATGATGATCTAGTATCAGTTATAGTCCTTCGGATATCGAAATGTTGACCCTATTCTTGTCATAGCAACTTCTCTGGCATGGTTGGTCAAACATACATGAAAGTATTTATATTGATAGATTCACATATACAGGTGTGCACGAAGGTCGGACGTTCTGGTCAATTGAGTTTTCCATGGGTTATGGACCTTTGTACTTATTTTGTTTACCCTATCGAGTATTTACTTTATCATTGTAACTTCCTAGTTTTTATTTTTTATATACATGTGGAAGTTGATATATGATATTATATCATCAGATTTAGATAATCATGAACAATGGTATTTCAGTCCGTTGAGATTTGGCCATTTAGCATAATATAATGTCATCGTCCATTGAGAACAACTACTTGGTAAGTAGGAACTTGTAGAAACAGCGGGGTCATATCTTGCATTTTTTTGCTAACTATTTTAGTAATCATGTAAGATCGATGTATCTCTTCTAGCCAATTGTAACACACTTTGCTTCTTTTTATTTCTAGATTTAACCCTTGATGCAATCGAATGCGTAGTTAAGTATGAAATACAAAAATCAGAAAACAACATACACAAGGAGTTAACTGAATTTAGAAAACAGTACAGTAATAATGCTATTGGGGAATTAAGAGCCCATCTAGATGAAGTAAAAAAAGAAGTTAACAGGAACGCAGAGGAATGTGACACGGGATTTAAAGATTTAACAGCCACTGTTAACTCCATGGAAACCACCATTTCAAAGATCGAAACAGAAACCAATGACAGCCAAAGAAAAATAAAAGAATTAGAAAACAAAGTGACAGATGTAGATCGTAAGTTGAACGAAATCACTGCTGGGATACCAAAAATCATTGAAGAAATCATATCCAGCGGGACATTAGCGTTTATATCCCCGAACACATTCGAGATTGATGAGTCAGTGGATGAACCAACGAATGCCACGTCAACCCCTGTTTCAACAAACCTACTACAAAAAACACCTGAATGTACAAGAAAGAGAACAGTTGAGGATGGAGGGAAAAAAAACAATAAAAAAATATTATTAAGATATTCATGGAAGAAGAGCAATCCAGCGGGACTGGAGTTCCTTGAAAGCAGAGCCGATGTGCCTGATTTTTCGAGGGCCCAAGATTTCAAAATGAATGTTTATAAGGAGGGAATTAAGAGGGGCCTATGGCTTGAGGCAAACAATATTTTCATGAGAGTGTGCCAAAAAATTGACAATCTGCACAAGCTAAAGAAATAAGTAATGTGAATCATTCGACATACATTTATTTAACTTTTATTTGATTTAAAAGTCATAAAGTAAAAGTACTGGGAGTACGTATATAATCATTTCAAAGTGTGCATAATTCGATTTTTTAAATTATTTTTGTTTAATAGAACATTGTGTTTTTTCCAGAAATCTAACATTTTGATATGCTTACAAAACTGTCCAAAATGTATTTTACCATTAATGTTATATCAAAACTAACTGAAAGAGTGTTTCAGCGCTGCATACTATTTCTTAGAGTTAATTACAGATCGTCCACTTATAAATTCCTTTCTTTTATTATTTGATTGATATCAACGACGTTATATTTGTATTGTGCTGCCTGGCTTACGAGTTTATTGTCAATTTTGAAAAAAAAATTATTGTGCAGTTAGATAGTGGTGACTTTTCAAATGTCATGATTAAATATTAAGGAATTCTAACTGTTTCTGTGTTTTAATGTTGTTTACTCAACAACCAAACTGTTAATCAGTAGAAAACAATAAGACATTATTCATTTTTAAATGTGCATGAGTCAATTTTTTCCATATTGTTGTTTGTTTGAAAGTAGTGATGAACTTCAGCAATCTTATATTTTATTATGCCAAAAATATTGTCCCAAATGTATATCTCCATTTACTTAATATATAAAAAATAACTTAAATATTGTTTAAACTGCATACTATTTCTTAAAGTGAATTGTTATATTTGTATTATTTTGCCTTACTTTCGAGTTTATTTTCATTTTTGAAATATCGTTAATGTACAGCAGGGATGGGGTCGATTACTTTAAAATGTAATCGATTCAATTACAATTAGTTTGCTTATAAAATGTAATCGATTACATTACAATAACACCTTATTTCATATGTAATCGATTACCTTTGATTACTTTTCTTTAAAGTAATGATGATTACTTTAGATTACTTATGATTACATTGTATATTGCAATATCAAAGGTGTTTTTATAAATTTTTATCCTAAAAAAAAACTGACTTTGGGAATTTTTTTGAAAGCATTCATTTATTCATCTTATTTGAAAGAATTTATCGATAAGTACAGTGTAACATGTGTAACTTGATAAAATAGCTATGGACAAGTGTCCTTTCTCTAAGTAAAAAAGTTAACTTTATCTTTTTCCTCTCATTTTTAACCAACTGCCTTATTAACAAAAAACCTGAACAAAAAAGGACAAATTAATTAAGTATAGTTTTATTGTCTGTTGGAATATAATTGACACATCCATTAATGTTTTACAGGTGTTAATCACTACTTGAGTTTTTCTTAACAAACAATAGGTAGGCTTTGGTATTAAGATTTTGTTGTCTTAATAACAATATCAATGAAGTTAAACAGTGGTTAATTGTCATTATTTGTTTGAAATTTTTTAATACTAAATCTAATTAATAATTTTTAGAATTATTGTCAGGTGAAAACACAAAACAGCTTTGTAACGTAGGAAAGTATATACATTTTTGTTCAAATTAAGAAACAGTTTATTGTAATAAAAGATATTTGGTATTCATGAAACTTCTGATGTCACCTATTGTGTACTTTGCATATTGTTTGTAATACTATGCCATACATATACACTGTACATGTACTAGTTTATGCTGATGAGCCGTAAGGCTCAAAGTTAATAAAGAATAAAAATTAGAAAGCACATACTATATTCGAATTTATGATAATCGAAATTTATTCAATTTGTCAATAAATGAAATCTTGTTTTAGCCTCCATTTTGAATTAAGTGGGCTCATATAGTTTGTTCAAAGTCGAATTGGAACTAAATCTTTTTCTGCATTTAAATTTCAATGTAGTTACGTAAAAATATTGGGTTAACTTATATGAAATTGGAATTGATATCGGAAGTTTTAAATCAAGGAAACACATGCTTTCAAGGCAAATTCTTGAACCCCAAGAGCTCAATCTCATTATGTAGGCAAAACGCGCGTCTGGCGTATACTAAATTTAGTCCTGGTATCTATGATGAGTTTATTCACAACGAAATATTAGGGAAAGGCGTTTTTGTTTAGTAAACTGTTAACAAAAAAACCCACTTGATAATACAAATGTGTTATATATATGATACAATTTATCACATGAAACAAGGTCCCAACATTGTGAATGCTAGTTTTAAGATTTTACATTCAAGCTTTGCATTTCTTAGTATAATTCAGCTACTTAGGGTCTAGTGCTTTCTCTAATTTATATTATAAATTAAGCTAAAACTGAGGTGCTAATTTCAAGATTAAGAATACAAATAGTCCTCGGAGGCATTGAGCAAATTTATCTGCTAGCTTAATGTTAAAATTATTTGAGAAAAACACTAGTTTGATGAAAATATTTTCAAATAGTGCTTTGCGCATAATGTCCTGATTAAATAAAACAAACAAATGCCATGTTTTTTTTTCTTCATTTTTTCCTTTAAGATTGTGATGTGATTTAGACATTTAAGGAACACATATTTTCAGTCCTGACATTATTTGAACATTGGTATATTGTTTTCCATTATGTGTTATATTTTAAACTGAAACATTTTTTTATTATTTTCTTTTGAAAAAACAACAACAAATTAATGACATTTGGAAATTTTATAACATTACCTGTCATATCATTTTCAAATATAAATTGACCGTCAACATGTATAAGTTACAGCTCTTTTAAACGTTAAGCAGCCAATTTTTATGTAGAAAATCCCTTAAAAAAATTTATCAGTTAAAATAAAAATGTCACAAGAAAGGATGTGTTTGCCATTTGCAGTAATCAATGTCAGTTTCTAACAGTTAGTACCAGTTGTAGAAAAAGAAGCAAACGTTGAACACCAAATGTATGTCTAGACGATTTCTTATCAAAAACCAAAAAATAGACACTTAGAATGCATTAAGTAATGATACTGACTGTTGCTAATTACTTAATGTGTACCTTTTATCGACTCGTAATGATATATTTTATGTTCTTTTCTTTAGTGAATGGAAAATGGAATCGAATTTGAATGGACTTTTAATTCAAACTGGACTTGAAAACGCCGATTCTGTATATGAACTGTGCCTAGGATCTAAATTTTCCCCTAGCGAAATATTGAAGCGAGACTCAAATCTTACTCTACGTGATTGTCAAGTTACAGGGTGTGCGCAACGACTTTGGTTGAATCAAACATATGATTTAGATGGTATTGTCGCAACTTTTTCCTCTTTGAAAGACATCCTTGTTCCGTTTTCTTATTTGAATATACTACCGCGTGGTAGAAACAGTTTGATTCCAGTTTTCAATATATTACGAAAACACCTAAAACTGGAGGTATACAATAAAAAAGCTTTACAATACTTAAGATGGAGCCAAGGAATACAAATTGTAGGCGATCACGGTTTTCAGTTTTTGATTACTTTGTTACCGAAATCCGGACCACTGAGATTATTTAAGAATTACAGCCGCCAACAAATTGAAAACTTGCAATTTGAATTTTACGAATCTTTTAGGTTATCATTAGCAAATAAATGCAAAGGTTTGCCAGAACAAGATATTACACGAAATACATTCAAGAAAAACAAAATAATTGATATAAGAACTTGGCATGTCTTACCAGATGACAGGGAATTTATCTTAAATCTGTTATGCCAAACGGAAAACTCTCTACCTCGTGACGAAAATTTCGAATTCATCATCATAGCCCACCGTTTTGGGGACAGAAATAGCAACGCTATGAACATTACGGAATATGACACTTCAAACGCATCAACAACGATACATGCGGCCGTAACATTGTCATCCCCAATATTGAATCAAAATCTGTTTTGGTCACGAAGTGGTATACAGGACATAATTGGTGATCGTGGAACTTTATATTCGTCACTAAGTTTCCGCTCCTGTTGTAATTTCCAAACAAATTTAGACGGCAGAAGTATTGACATATCTGGAGATTTAAGACAGTTATGCACATGCCCTGAGACATTGCGATTTTTGCAAATGTATGCCGATTTGCCACATATGAGTTCATCTTCTATCCATCCCGTCTTCGGATGTATCGCTTCGTGTGGTGTATTACATGGTAATATTCAAAAAGCTCTTGAAAACAGAGCATCTGAATATTTAACGTCAATACAGGAAAATATACTTAAATTAGGAATATCAAACGCAAGGCTTGAAATAGTGTGTGAAACCAAAAAAGAGAATATGCTATGTGCTGAAAGGTATATATCAAAAAGTGCACTGTCAGTCCTGTTAACAAAGCATCCAATCATTGTTCCAATTATTAATGACTTATACAAGGAAAATTTTAGCTTCACAAAATCGATTCGCATGTTAGGAACATATTTATTAGAATCTCTAAGGGATCTTTATGTGAAAAATTGTAAAATGGGTGGATTTTTAAACGTTTGGAAATGTTACCAGTACGAGCTGGCATGTGAAATATTATTCAAAGGTCGACCTAACAGCGCCGCAGATAATAATTTTGGAATAAATTTAGGACCAGGAGGTTGTTTTCCAAGTCGCTGTTCGACTTGGGAACAAGGCTTTTTATGCCTTGATGATGCCACAGCCTGCGCATTTGATGAATGTTCCTTGCCACCTCTCACATTTTGGGCTTTAAGTGAATGCCAAAAGCAAAGCATTAAAAAGATTGTAAATTTTTCCGGTGTAATGGATGGCGGTATAATAGCTATTGGTATTCGGTCAGTGATCCTTTTGATACACGATTTACAGACAGATCCTAGCCGTATTGCCAAATGTGATCGCTCACTTTTATCGGATCTAAGAACACAAGACCTTCCATGTTGGGCTGTTCTAGCGGGACAAATAACTGTACATAATTTGTGTGGAAGACTTTGTAGAAAGAAAATCTATAAACCACCATTTGTATTTTGGCGAGCTATTGAATTCATCGAAATGCTGCAAATGAAACCTGTAGATGTTTTAGAGATTGGATTTAATCATTTTAAACTCAATTACTTTCCGGATGTTCGATTTACTGATAGAGCAAACAATAGCAAAATACACTGGCCTAACAACGGAGTTGTACGAATAACAGGGTATAGCAATGAAAACTCTGTGTTAGCTAAAACAAGTCAGTTTTCAACAGATGTGATTTGGTTTCTTGAAAACGAAGGTTTAGTGCATATGTCAAAGTTTAGGGAATATTTGTCAGTACAGGACAATTTTACGTTTCCATGGATGTGCAGCATACTTGAAAAACTGTCCGATTATTCTGCAACAAACGATGTGTTATTACAGGTAATATCATATCTTTCATGTATAGGACTTTTACAAAATCGGTGGTATGTTCATTATTGTAAGTTCTCAAAGCTTCATAATAAAATATTAACTAACATTCCAAAAATCGAGTCGGTCCTTCAAAGTCGTGAAATTCTTTCAAGATTTAGGCTTAATTCAATTCATAGATTGCATATTTTTAGATTGCATTCATCGTTAGAATTATCTATACCAGAACCAGTAACTAAGGTCAGCACAGTTTCATCAGAAGACGATTTAACGGACGATGATAATAGAATATCCACAGAAAACAAGAATGACTCAGATGACTCTAGTACAGAAGAACCTCCCAACATCGAACACGAGAACATATCAAAAGAAGGAAGACGACATTTACCAGCAGGACTAACTATGAAATGGAGTAGTAATGAAATTGAGGTCCTAGACTTTATTATATCCTTGAAAATACAATCTGAGAAAGATGCGTATATGCGTTATAAGGCCGAATGTACATCCAGACGTATTGCAGACCGTTCTTTTTCCGCATTTAAATCAAAATACCATCGTTTGATGAAATCATAAGAACCATTTATTGTTCTAATACCTGACTTAAATGAATGCTAGATTTATGAGAATCGGATTTATGATGCTCAATGGAGTCAAAGAAAAGCGACACATGACACATTTGTTAGTAGATATAATTTGTTATATTTCAAGAAGCATAAAGCAATAGTTAATATTAAAATATTGAGTTGTCTTTTATTACAGATCGATTTGATTTGACATTATATTAATAACTTTTGTCATCATAAAATTAATTTTCTAATTCAAATATTATGACAATATGAATTCGTCGATAGGACGAAAGTAAACGTCATAATCAAAGCATGTCATGGTTAAGGCTTAGTGATGGGCCAATATACTTTTGAATATCAACATGTGCAAGTTATCTCTTAAGCATTTGTAGGCTATTTTTTAAGTTTAAGGTTAAAGTTAAGGTTAAGGTTGACGTGTACTCAACCTTAATCTTTATTTCAGCATATGTTGGCTCTTATTGAAGATTAGGATTGAGGTTAAGCTTAATGTTAAGGTTAAGGTTAATTTTTCGTTTAATCGTTTAAAGGTTAACTTTCCATTTAACCTTAATCATTTCTTAAGCATTTGTAGGCTATTTTTTACGTTTAAGGTTAAAGTTAAGGTTAAGGTTGACGTTTACTCAACCTTAATCTTTATTTCAGCATATGTTATCTCTTATTGAAGATTAGGATTGAGTTTAAGCATAAGGTTAAGGTAAAGGTTAAGGTTAAGGTTAACTTTCCATTTAACCTCAATTATTTCTTAAGCATTTGTAGGCTATTTTTTTAAGTTTAAGGTTAGAGTTAAGGTTAAGGTTGACTTTTACTCAACCTTAATTTTTATTTCAGCATATGTTGGCTCTTATTGAAGATTAGGATTGAGGTTAAGCATAATGGTAATTTTAAGGTTAATTTTTCGTTTAACCGGTTACTGGTTAAGGGTTAAGGTTAAGGTTAAATTTAACTTTCCATTTGACCTTAATTATCTCTTAAGCATTTGAAGGCTATTTTTTAAGTTTAAGGTTAAAGTTAAGGTTAAGAATGACTTTTACTCAACCTTAATCTTAATTTCAGCATATGTTGGCTCTTATTAAAGATTAGGATTGAGGTTAATTTTTTTTTAATCGGTTACTGGTTAAAGGTTAAGGTAAAGGTTAAGGTAAAGGTTAGGGTTAGGGTTAGGGTTAGGTTAGGGTTAGGGTTAGGGTTAGGGTTAGGGTTTTTTTTACTAGACTGCAACTGAGTTGCACTAAGGGAGATAATTTGTTTTTAGTATAAACCTGGGTGATATGAAATGAACCCAGAAAATAAAATTCAAGTGACTATGTTGTATTTCCGCATGTGCTTAAGATTAATTTTTCGTTTAACCGGTTACTGGTTAAAGGTTAAGGTTAAGGTTAAGGTTAACTTTCCATTTAACCTTAATTATTTCTTAAGCATGTGTAGGCTATTTTTTAAGTTTAAGGTTAAAGTTAAGGTTAAGGTTGACGTTTACTCAACCTTAATCTTAATTTCAGCATATGTTGGCTCTTATTAAAGATTAGGATTGAGGTTAAGCATAAGGGTAATTTTAAGGTTAATTTTTTTTTAACCGGTTACTGGTTAAAGGTTAAGGTAAAGGTTAAGGTAAAGGTTAGGGTTAGGGTTAGGGTTAGGTTAGGGTTAGGGTTAGGGTTAGGGTTAGGGGTTTTTTACTAGACTGCAACTGAGTTGCACTAAGGGAGATAATTTGTTTTTAGTATAAACCTGGGTGATATGAAATGAACCCAGAAAATAAAATTCAAGTGACTATGTTGTATATCCGCATGTGCTTAAGGTTAATTTTTCGTTTAACCGGTTACTGGTTAAAGGTTAAGGTTAAGGTTAAGGTTAACTTTCCATTTAACCTTAATTATTTCTTAAGCATGTGTAGGCTATTTTTTAAGTTTAAGGTTAAAGTTAAGGTCAAGGTTGACGTTTACTCAACCTTAATCTTAATTTCAGCATATGTTGGCTCTTATTAAAGATTAGGATTGAGGTTAAGCATAAGGGTAATTTTAAGGTTAATTTTTTTTTAACCGGTTACTGGTTAAAGGTTAAGGTAAAGGTTAAGGTAAAGGTTAGGGTTAGGGTTAGGGTTAGGTTAGGGTTAGGGTTAGGGTTAGGGTTAGGGGTTTTTTACTAGACTGCAACTGAGTTGCACTAAGGGAGATAATTTGTTTTTAGTATAAACCTGGGTGATATGAAATGAACCCAGAAAATAAAATTCAAGTGACTATGTTGTATTTCCGCATGTGCTTAAGGTTAATTTTTCGTTTAACCGGTTACTGGTTAAAGGTTAAGGTTAAGGTTAAGGTTAACTTTCCATTTAACCTTAATTATTTCTTAAGCATTTGTAGGCTATTTTTTAAGTTTAAGGTTAAAGTTAAGGTTAAGGTTGACGTTTACACAACCTTAATCTTAATTTCAGCATATGTTGGCTCTTATTAAAGATTAGGATTGAGGTTAAGCATAAGGGTAATTTTAAGGTTAATTTTTTTTAACCGGTTACTGGTTAAAGGTTAAGGTAAAGGTTAAGGTAAAGGTTAGGGTTAGGGTTAGGGTTAGGTTAGGGTTAGGGTTAGGGTTAGGGTTAGGGGTTTTTTACTAGACTGCAACTGAGTTGCACTAAGGGAGATAATTTGTTTTTAGTATAAACCTGGGTGATATGAAATGAACCCAGAAAATAAAATTCAAGTGACTATGTTGTATTTCCGCATGTGCTTAAGGTTAATTTTTCGTTTAACCGGTTACTGGTTAAAGGTTAAGGTTAAGGTTAAGGTTAACTTTCCATTTAACCTTAATTATTTCTTAAGCATGTGTAGGCTATTTTTTAAGTTTACGGTTAAAGTTAAGGTTAAGGTTGACGTTTACTCAACCTTAATCTTAATTTCAGCATATGTTGGCTCTTATTAAAGATTAGGATTGAGGTTAAGCATAAGGGTAATTTTAAGGTTAATTTTTTTTTAACCGGTTACTGGTTAAAGGTTAAGGTAAAGGTTAAGGTAAAGGTTAGGGTTAGGGTTAGGGTTAGGTTAGGGTTAGGGTTAGGGTTAGGGTTAGGGGTTTTTTACTAGACTGCAACTGAGTTGCACTAAGGGAGATAATTTGTTTTTAGTATAAACCTGGGTGATATGAAATGAACCCAGAAAATAAAATTCAAGTGACTATGTTGTATTTCCGCATGTGCTTAAGGTTAATTTTTCGTTTAACCGGTTACTGGTTAAAGGTTAAGGTTAAGGTTAAGGTTAACTTTCCATTTAACCTTAATTATTTCTTAAGCATTTGTAGGCTATTTTTTAAGTTTAAGGTTAAAGTTAAGGTTAAGGTTGACGTTTACACAACCTTAATCTTAATTTCAGCATATGTTGGCTCTTATTAAAGATTAGGATTGAGGTTAAGCATAAGGGTAATTTTAAGGTTAATTTTTTTTTAACCGGTTACTGGTTAAAGGTTAAGGTAAAGGTTAAGGTAAAGGTTAGGGTTAGGGTTAGGGTTAGGTTAGGGTTAGGGTTAGGGTTAGGGTTAGGGGTTTTTTACTAGACTGCAACTGAGTTGCACTAAGGGAGATAATTTGTTTTTAGTATAAACCTGGGTGATATGAAATGAACCCAGAAAATAAAATTCAAGTGACTATGTTGTATTTCCGCATGTGCTTAAGGTTAATTTTTCGTTTAACCGGTTACTGGTTAAAGGTTAAGGTTAAGGTTAAGGTTAACTTTCCATTTAACCTTAATTATTTCTTAAGCATGTGTAGGCTATTTTTTAAGTTTACGGTTAAAGTTAAGGTTAAGGTTGACGTTTACTCAACCTTAATCTTAATTTCAGCATATGTTGGCTCTTATTAAAGATTAGGATTGAGGTTAAGCATAAGGGTAATTTTAAGGTTAATTTTTTTTAACCGGTTACTATGTAAAGGTTAAGGTAAAGGTTAAGGTAAAGGTTAGGGTTAGGGTTAGGGTTAGGTTAGGGTTAGGGTTAGGGTTAGGTTAGGGTTAGGGTTAGGGTTAGGGGTTTTTTACTAGACTGCAACTGAGTTGCACTAAGGGAGATAATTTGTTTTTAGTATAAACCTGGGTGATATGAAATGAACCCAGAAAATAAAATTCAAGTGACTATGTTGTATTTCCGCATGTGCTTAAGGTTAATTTTTCGTTTAACCGGTTACTGGTTAAAGGTTAAGGTTAAGGTTAAGGTTAACTTTCCATTTAACCTTAATTATTTCTTAAGCATTTGTAGGCTATTTTTTAAGTTTAAGGTTAAAGTTAAGGTTAAGGTTGACGTTTACACAACCTTAATCTTAATTTCAGCATATGTTGGCTCTTATTAAAGATTAGGATTGAGGTTAAGCATAAGGGTAATTTTAAGGTTAATTTTTTTTAACCGGTTACTGGTTAAAGGTTAAGGTAAAGGTTAAGGTAAAGGTTAGGGTTAGGGTTAGGGTTAGGGTTAGGGTTTTTTTACTAGACTGCAACTGAGTTGCACTAAGGGAGATAATTTGTTTTAAGTATAAACCTGGGTGATATGAAATGAACCCAGAAAATAAAATTCAAGTGACTATGTTGTATTTCCGCATGTGCTTAAGGTTAATTTTTCGTTTAACCGGTTACTGGTTAAAGGTTAAGGTTAAGGTTAAGGTTAACTTTCCGTTTAACCTTAATTATTTCTTAAGCATGTGTAGGCTATTTTTTAAGTTTACGGTTAAAGTTAAGGTTAAGGTTGACGTTTACTCAACCTTAATCTTAATTTCAGCATATGTTGGCTCTTATTAAAGATTAGGATTGAGGTTAAGCATAAGGGTAATTTTAAGGTTAATTTTTTTTTAACCGGTTACTGGTTAAAGGTTAAGGTTAAGGTAAAGGTTAGGGTTAGGGTTAGGGTTAGGTTAGGGTTAGGGTTAGGGGTTTTTTACTAGACTGCAACTGAGTTGCACTAAGGGAGATAATTTGTTTTTAGTATAAACCTGGGTGATATGAAATGAACCTAGAAAATAAAATTCAAGTGACGGGTTAGGGTTAGGGTTAGGGTTAGGGTTAGGGTTAGGGTTAGGGTTAGGGTTAGGTTAGGGTTAGGGTTAGGGTTAGGGTTAGGGTTAGGGTTAGGGGTTTTTTACTAGACTGCAACTGAGTTGCACTAAGGGAGATAATTTGTTTTTAGTATAAACCTGGGTGATATGAAATGAACCCAGAAAATAAAATTCAAGTGACTATGTTGTATTTCCGCATGTGCTTAAGGTTAATTTTTCGTTTAACCGGTTACTGGTTAAAGGTTAAGGTTAAGGTTAAGGTTAACTTTCCATTTAACCTTAATTATTTCTTAAGCATGTGTAGGCTATTTTTTAAGTTTACGGTTAAAGTTAAGGTTAAGGTTGACGTTTACTCAACCTTAATCTTAATTTCAGCATATGTTGGCTCTTATTAAAGATTAGGATTGAGGTTAAGCATAAGGGTAATTTTAAGGTTAATTTTTTTTTAACCGGTTACTGGTTAAAGGTTAAGGTTAAGGTAAAGGTTAGGGTTAGGGTTAGGGTTAGGTTAGGGTTAGGGTTAGGGTTAGGGGTTTTTTACTAGACTGCAACTGAGTTGCACTAAGGGAGATAATTTGTTTTTAGTATAAACCTGGGTGATATGAAATGAACCTAGAAAATAAAATTCAAGTGACGGGTTAGGGTTAGGGTTAGGGTTAGGGTTAGGGTTAGGGTTAGGGTTAGGGTTAGGGTTAGGTTAGGGTTAGGGTTAGGGTTAGGGTTAGGGTTAGGGTTAAGGTTAGGGTTAGGGGTTTTTTACTAGACTGCAACTGAGTTGCACTAAGGGAGATAATTTATTTTTAGTATAAACCTGGGTGATATGAAATGAACCCAGAAAATAAAATTCAAGTGACAATGTTGTATTTCCGCATGTGCTTAAGGTTAATTTTTCGTTTAACCGGTTACTGGTTAAAGGTTAAGGTTAAGGTTAAGGTTAACTTTCCATTTAACCTTAATTATTTCTTAAGCATGTGTAGGCTATTTTTTAAGTTTACGGTTAAAGTTAAGGTTAAGGTTGGGTTAGGGTTAGGGTTAGGGTTAGGGTTAGGGTTAGGGTTAGGGTTAGGGTTAGGGTTAGGGTTAGGGTTAGGGTTAGGGTTAGGGTTAGGGTTAGGGGTTTTTTACTAGACTGCAACTGAGTTGCACTAAGGGAGATAATTTGTTTTTAGTATAAACCTGGGTGATATGAAATGAACCTAGAAAATAAAATTCAAGTGACGGGTTAGGGTTAGGGTTAGGGTTAGGGTTAGGGTTAGGGTTAGGGTTAGGGTTAGGGTTAGGTTAGGGTTAGGGTTAGGGTTAGGGTTAGGGTTAGGGTTAGGGTTAGGGTAAGGGGTTTTTTACTAGACTGCAACTGAGTTGCACTAAGGGAGATAATTTATTTTTAGTATAAACCTGGGTGATATGAAATGAACCCAGAAAATAAAATTCAAGTGACTATGTTGTATTTCCGCATGTGCTTAAGGTTAATTTTTCGTTTAACCGGTTACTGGTTAAAGGTTAAGGTTAAGGTTAAGGTTAACTTTCCATTTAACCTTAATTATTTCTTAAGCATGTGTAGGCTATTTTTTAAGTTTACGGTTAAAGTTAAGGTTAAGGTTGGGTTAGGGTTAGGGTTAGGGTTAGGGTTAGGGTTAGGGTTAGGGTTAGGGGTTTTTTACTAGACTGCAACTGAGTTGCACTAAGGGAGATAATTTGTTTTTAGTATAAACCTGGGTGATATGAAATGAACCCAGAAAATAAAATTCAAGTGACTATGTTGTATTTCCGCATGTGCTTAAGGTTAATTTTTCGTTTAACCGGTTACTGGTTAAAGGTTAAGGTTAAGGTTAAGGTTAACTTTCCATTTAACCTTAATTATTTCTTAAGCATTTGTAGGCTATTTTTTAAGTTTAAGGTTAAAGTTAAGGTTAAGGTTGACGTTTACACAACCTTAATCTTAATTTCAGCATATGTTGGCTCTTATTAAAGATTAGGATTGAGGTTAAGCATAAGGGTAATTTTAAGGTTAATTTTTTTTAACCGGTTACTGGTTAAAGGTTAAGGTAAAGGTTAAGGTAAAGGTTAGGGTTAGGGTTAGGGTTAGGTTAGGGTTAGGGTTAGGGTTAGGGTTAGGTTTTTTTTACTAGACTGCAACTGAGTTGCACTAAGGGAGATAATTTGTTTTAAGTATAAACCTGGGTGATATGAAATGAACCCAGAAAATAAAATTCAAGTGACTATGTTGTATTTCCGCATGTGCTTAGGGTTAGGGTTAGGGTTAGGGTTAGGGTTAGGGTTAGGGTTAGGGTTAGGGTTAGGGTTAGGGTTAGGGTTAGGGTTAGGGTTAGGGTTAGGGTTAGGGTTAGGGTTAGGGTTAGGGTTAGGGTTAGGGTTAGGGTTAGGGTTAGGGTTAGGGTTAGGGTTAGGGTTAGGGTTAGGGTTAGGGTTAGGGTTAGGGTTAGGGTTAGGGTTAGGGTTAGGGTTAGGGTTAGGGTTAGGGTTAGGGTTAGGGTTAGGGTTAGGGTTAGGGTTAGGGTTAGGGTTAGGGTTAGGGTTAGGGTTAGGGTTAGGGTTAGGGTTAGGGTTAGGGTTAGGGTTAGGGTTAGGGTTAGGGTTAGGGTTAGGGTTAGGGTTAGGGTTAGGGTTAGGGTTAGGGTTAGGGTTAGGGTTAGGGTTAGGGTTAGGGTTAGGGTTAGGGTTAGGGTTAGGGTTAGGGTTAGGGTTAGGGTTAGGGTTAGGGTTAGGGTTAGGGTTAGGGTTAGGGTTAGGGTTAGGGTTAGGGTTAGGGTTAGGGTTAGGGTTAGGGTTAGGGTTAGGGTTAGGGTTAGGGTTAGGGTTAGGGTTAGGGTTTAGGGTTAGGGTTAGGGTTAGGGTTAGGGTTAGGGTTAGGGTTAGGGTTAGGGTTAGGGTAGTGTACTTTGACGAGGGTTAGTGAGGTGCCCATTGTCACTTCTGCGCATGTCTGCCCTTTTTTGTGACTGCGCATGCGTCAGAAATTTCCAACAATATTTCTAAGTACAGAGTATGAAAAGTGCCTTTGACCTCAATCTTCAAACAGATGTAGAATGGATTTGAATAGAGATATTTTCATAAAGTTAACTGTTCCTAAAAGATGGAAAGGCGATCTAAAGGATGAAAACTTATTGGTATCACTGAAGTGTACGACCGCACTTTCCGACCTCACTGAAGAAACGTTTGTGCGAGAGTAAAGCCTAACCCCGAAATTAACACCAACTCCCAAACTACAAAAGATAAAGACTTGCAGTCTTCACCAGGGGCTTAATTGTCAAAAAGTACTACCCCTAACGGGGCCGATTTTTTAACATCAAGCCGAACGAAGCATAGAATCATGTTGAAATATTGAAAAGATCGACTATGAAAAGTACCAAAAAACATAACCTGACCCCCCATCCCTCCAAAACTTTGATTTTTGAGAAGTTCGTGAAAAAACTTAATACGAAAATCCAATCGGTTACCCTCCTAGACTTATCCTTTCCGAGATAAAGCTAGGCCTCCAAAACAACAATTTTAACACATTTGGGGTTTGGGTTAGGGTTAGTGTTTGGGTTAAGGTCAGGGTTAGGGTTAGGGTTAGGGTTAGGGTTAGGGTTAGGGTTAGGGTTAGGGTTAGGGTCATGGTTAGTGTTTGGGTTAGGGTCAGGGTTAGGGTTAGGGTAAGGGTCAGGGTTTGGGTCAGGGTTAGGGTCAGGGTTAGGGTTAGGGTACGGATTAGGGTCATGATTGGGACAGGGTAGTGTACTTTGACGAGGGTTAGTGAGGTGCCCATTGTCACTTCTGCGCATGTCTGCCCTTTTTTGTGACTGCGCATGCGTCAGAAATTTCCAACAATATTTCTAAGTACAGAGTATGAAAAGTGCCTTTGACCTCAATCTTCAAACAGATGTAGAATGGATTTGAATAGAGATATTTTCATAAAGTTAACTGTTCCTAAAAGATGGAAAGGCGATCTAAAGGATGAAAACTTATTGGTATCACTGAAGTGTACGACCGCACTTTCCGACCTCACTGAAGAAACGTTTGTGCGAGAGTAAAGCCTAACCCCGAAATTAACACCAACTCCCAAACTACAAAAGATAAAGACTTGCAGTCTTCACCAGGGGCTTAATTGTCAAAAAGTACTACCCCTAACGGGGCCGATTTTTTAACATCAAGCCGAACGAAGCATAGAATCATGTTGAAATATTGAAAAGATCGACTATGAAAAGTACCAAAAACCATAACCTGACCCCCCATCCCTCCAAAACTTTGATTTTTGAGAAGTTCGTGAAAAACTTAATACGAAAATCCAATCGGTTACCCTCCTAGACTTATCCTTTCCGAGATAAAGCTAGGCCTCCAAAACAACAATTTTAACACATTTGGGGTTTGGGTTAGGGTTAGGGTTAAGGTCAGGGTTAGGGTTAGGGTTAGGGTTAGGGTTAGGGTTAGGGTTAGGGTTAGGGTTAGGGTCATGGTTAGTGTTTGGGTTAGGGTCAGGGTTAGGGTTAGGGTAAGGGTCAGGGTTTGGGTCAGGGTTAGGGTCAGGGTTAGGGTTAGGGTACGGATTAGGGTCATGATTGGGACAGGGTAGTGTACTTTGACGAGGGTTAGTGAGGTGCCCATTGTCACTTCTGCGCATGTCTGCCCTTTTTTGTGACTGCGCATGCGTCAGAAATTTCCAACAATATTTCTAAGTACAGAGTATGAAAAGTGCCTTTGACCTCAATCTTCAAACAGATGTAGAATGGATTTGAATAGAGATATTTTCATAAAGTTAACTGTTCCTAAAAGATGGAAAGGCGATCTAAAGGATGAAAACTTATTGGTATCACTGAAGTGTACGACCGCACTTTCCGACCTCACTGAAGAAACGTTTGTGCGAGAGTAAAGCCTAACCCCGAAATTAACACCAACTCCCAAACTACAAAAGATAAAGACTTGCAGTCTTCACCAGGGGCTTAATTGTCAAAAAGTACTACCCCTAACGGGGCCGATTTTTTAACATCAAGCCGAACGAAGCATAGAATCATGTTGAAATATTGAAAAGATCGACTATGAAAAGTACCAAAAAACATAACCTGACCCCCCATCCCTCCAAAACTTTGATTTTTGAGAAGTTCGTGAAAAAACTTAATACGAAAATCCAATCGGTTACCCTCCTAGACTTATCCTTTCCGAGATAAAGCTAGGCCTCCAAAACAACAATTTTAACACATTTGGGGTTTGGGTTAGGGTTAGTGTTTGGGTTAAGGTCAGGGTTAGGGTTAGGGTTAGGGTTAGGGTTAGGGTTAGGGTTAGGGTTAGGGTTAGGGTCATGGTTAGTGTTTGGGTTAGGGTCAGGGTTAGGGTTAGGGTAAGGGTCAGGGTTTGGGTCAGGGTTAGGGTCAGGGTTAGGGTTAGGGTACGGATTAGGGTCATGATTGGGACAGGGTAGTGTACTTTGACGAGGGTTAGTGAGGTGCCCATTGTCACTTCTGCGCATGTCTGCCCTTTTTTGTGACTGCGCATGCGTCAGAAATTTCCAACAATATTTCTAAGTACAGAGTATGAAAAGTGCCTTTGACCTCAATCTTCAAACAGATGTAGAATGGATTTGAATAGAGATATTTTCATAAAGTTAACTGTTCCTAAAAGATGGAAAGGCGATCTAAAGGATGAAAACTTATTGGTATCACTGAAGTGTACGACCGCACTTTCCGACCTCACTGAAGAAACGTTTGTGCGAGAGTAAAGCCTAACCCCGAAATTAACACCAACTCCCAAACTACAAAAGATAAAGACTTGCAGTCTTCACCAGGGGCTTAATTGTCAAAAAGTACTACCCCTAACGGGGCCGATTTTTTAACATCAAGCCGAACGAAGCATAGAATCATGTTGAAATATTGAAAAGATCGACTATGAAAAGTACCAAAAACCATAACCTGACCCCCCATCCCTCCAAAACTTTGATTTTTGAGAAGTTCGTGAAAAACTTAATACGAAAATCCAATCGGTTACCCTCCTAGACTTATCCTTTCCGAGATAAAGCTAGGCCTCCAAAACAACAATTTTAACACATTTGGGGTTTGGGTTAGGGTTAGTGTTTGGGTTAAGGTCAGGGTTAGGGTTAGGGTTAGGGTTAGGGTTAGGGTTAGGGTTAGGGTTAGGGTTAGGGTCATGGTTAGTGTTTGGGTTAGGGTCAGGGTTAGGGTTAGGGTAAGGGTCAGGGTTTGGGTCAGGGTTAGGGTCAGGGTTAGGGTTAGGGTACGGATTAGGGTCATGATTGGGACAGGGTAGTGTACTTTGACGAGGGTTAGTGAGGTGCCCATTGTCACTTCTGCGCATGTCTGCCCTTTTTTGTGACTGCGCATGCGTCAGAAATTTCCAACAATATTTCTAAGTACAGAGTATGAAAAGTGCCTTTGACCTCAATCTTCAAACAGATGTAGAATGGATTTGAATAGAGATATTTTCATAAAGTTAACTGTTCCTAAAAGATGGAAAGGCGATCTAAAGGATGAAAACTTATTGGTATCACTGAAGTGTACGACCGCACTTTCCGACCTCACTGAAGAAACGTTTGTGCGAGAGTAAAGCCTAACCCCGAAATTAACACCAACTCGCAAACTACAAAAGATAAAGACTTGCAGTCTTCACCAGGGGCTTAATTGTCAAAAAGTACTACCCCTAACGGGGCCGATTTTTTAACATCAAGCCGAACGAAGCATAGAATCATGTTGAAATATTGAAAAGATCGACTATGAAAAGTACCAAAAACCATAACCTGACCCCCCATCCCTCCAAAACTTTGATTTTTGAGAAGTTCGTGAAAAAACTTAATACGAAAATCCAATCGGTTACCCTCCTAGACTTATCCTTTCCGAGATAAAGCTAGGCCTCCAAAACAACAATTTTAACACATTTGGGGTTTGGGTTAGGGTTAGTATTTGGGTTAAGGTCAGGGTTAGGGTTAGGGTTAGGGTTAGGGTTAGGGTTAGGGTTAGGGTTAGGGTTAGGGTCATGGTTAGTGTTTGGGTTAGGGTCAGGGTTAGGGTTAGGGTAAGGGTCAGGGTTTGGGTCAGGGTTAGGGTCAGGGTTAGGGTTAGGGTACGGATTAGGGTCATGATTGGGACAGGGTAGTGTACTTTGACGAGGGTTAGTGAGGTGCCCATTGTCACTTCTGCGCATGTCTGCCCTTTTTTGTGACTGCGCATGCGTCAGAAATTTCCAACAATATTTCTAAGTACAGAGTATGAAAAGTGCCTTTGACCTCAATCTTCAAACAGATGTAGAATGGATTTGAATAGAGATATTTTCATAAAGTTAACTGTTCCTAAAAGATGGAAAGGCGATCTAAAGGATGAAAACTTATTGGTATCACTGAAGTGTACGACCGCACTTTCCGACCTCACTGAAGAAACGTTTGTGCGAGAGTAAAGCCTAACCCCGAAATTAACACCAACTCCCAAACTACAAAAGATAAAGACTTGCAGTCTTCACCAGGGGCTTAATTGTCAAAAAGTACTACCCCTAACGGGGCCGATTTTTTAACATCAAGCCGAACGAAGCATAGAATCATGTTGAAATATTGAAAAGATCGACTATGAAAAGTACCAAAAACCATAACCTGACCCCCCATCCCTCCAAAACTTTGATTTTTGAGAAGTTCGTGAAAAAACTTAATACGAAAATCCAATCGGTTACCCTCCTAGACTTATCCTTTCCGAGATAAAGCTAGGCCTCCAAAACAACAATTTTAACACATTTGGGGTTTGGGTTAGGGTTAGTGTTTGGGTTAAGGTCAGGGTTAGGGTTAGGGTTAGGGTTAGGGTTAGGGTTAGGGTTAGGGTTAGGGTTAGGGTCATGGTTAGTGTTTGGGTTAGGGTCAGGGTTAGGGTTAGGGTAAGGGTCAGGGTTTGGGTCAGGGTTAGGGTCAGGGTTAGGGTTAGGGTACGGATTAGGGTCATGATTGGGACAGGGTAGTGTACTTTGACGAGGGTTAGTGAGGTGCCCATTGTCACTTCTGCGCATGTCTGCCCTTTTTTGTGACTGCGCATGCGTCAGAAATTTCCAACAATATTTCTAAGTACAGAGTATGAAAAGTGCCTTTGACCTCAATCTTCAAACAGATGTAGAATGGATTTGAATAGAGATATTTTCATAAAGTTAACTGTTCCTAAAAGATGGAAAGGCGATCTAAAGGATGAAAACTTATTGGTATCACTGAAGTGTACGACCGCACTTTCCGACCTCACTGAAGAAACGTTTGTGCGAGAGTAAAGCCTAACCCCGAAATTAACACCAACTCCCAAACTACAAAAGATAAAGACTTGCAGTCTTCACCAGGGGCTTAATTGTCAAAAAGTACTACCCCTAACGGGGCCGATTTTTTAACATCAAGCCGAACGAAGCATAGAATCATGTTGAAATATTGAAAAGATCGACTATGAAAAGTACCAAAAACCATAACCTGACCCCCCATCCCTCCAAAACTTTGATTTTTGAGAAGTTCGTGAAAAAACTTAATACGAAAATCCAATCGGTTACCCTCCTAGACTTATCCTTTCCGAGATAAAGCTAGGCCTCCAAAACAACAATTTTAACACATTTGGGGTTTGGGTTAGGGTTAGTGTTTGGGTTAAGGTCAGGGTTAGGGTTAGGGTTAGGGTTAGGGTTAGGGTTAGGGTTAGGGTTAGGGTTAGGGTCATGGTTAGTGTTTGGGTTAGGGTCAGGGTTAGGGTTAGGGTAAGGGTCAGGGTTTGGGTCAGGGTTAGGGTCAGGGTTAGGGTTAGGGTACGGATTAGGGTCATGATTGGGACAGGGTAGTGTACTTTGACGAGGGTTAGTGAGGTGCCCATTGTCACTTCTGCGCATGTCTGCCCTTTTTTGTGACTGCGCATGCGTCAGAAATTTCCAACAATATTTCTAAGTACAGAGTATGAAAAGTGCCTTTGACCTCAATCTTCAAACAGATGTAGAATGGATTTGAATAGAGAT